>NC_056732.1:715813033-716003033 GCF_019279795.1 Protopterus annectens | reverse complement strand
TTTGTAAGAGAGCGGGGGTGTTAGTAGATTTTATTTTGTGCCGAAGGAGAAAGGTTGGGTTATGGTCACTGAGGGAGTCAGGTAGTATTCCAGATAGGTGGGCAGTATTGGACTGGTTAGTCAGGATCCAGTCTAAGATGGATTCTCGTTTGGTGGTTTTGTCAATTCTTGTGGGTGAGTGTATAGGTTGTATGAAATTATATAGGTTTATGTGGTTGGTGGCTATGGGTAAGTGTATAGTGTTCCACTCTATGTTGACATCACCTAGGAGTAAAGTTTCTTGGGACAGGGAGTGGGAAGCTGTTAGAAAAATATGTATTTAAATATATGTGAAATGCTAGTTTAAAAGCAAAGTAGTTTATAATGCATTTTATTCTATTAATCATATAACAGAAGGGATAAATTCATGTGTAAATGCAAGTAGCTTCTGAAACTGCAGTGTGCTTTGACCCCTGACCCTGGCAGCTGCCAGCTCAGCAAGCTTAATGTTTATGCTTTTTATAAGTGATTATCTGCTGGGTCAGGAAATTAAATGTGTAAATCTTCCGCTCCTTCCTGATAAGATAACTTGTCCTTGTAAATAATTAAATCTTCCTTTCCTGATGTAGTAACTTGCCCTTGTACGATAAAAACACAGCTGGTGGGAAAGTGAAACAGTGAACAAAGAGGTGAATTTAAAGACTGAATCTGCTATTGTATTCGAACTGATATGAAACCTTGAATGAATAACTTTACAGAAAGACATTATGACTGACCAGCTGGATAGCAAGGCCGTATTGTATGTAAAGGAAAAGTTTTTTTTTAATGTACTGCATCAGCATTATTAGATGAATAGAATACTGTTAGTAAAAGTGATGTAGATGCCTTGTGACTAACCACGTCAGTAAGGTGGGCATAACTTGAATGCAAACACTATAAAATATTCTGTACTTCCTGCATCATGTCAGACAAAATTCTGTACTTGTATGGTTTTTTGCCTCCCGGTGTACACTAGTAAACTTTTGAATCTGAACCTCCTGTGTATTGAATTATTAATTTTATTTAACAGTTTGGTCCTTTCGAGATGGAATTCCCTTGGTAAGCTGCAGATCAGAGCGATCGGTGGTCGAATACTGCGCAGGAGAAGTTACGAAATGGTTCTTCTTGAGTGAAAAGACCTCCGACTGAATTGTCGTGTAAAGAGGCTGGCCACTTTCTGATCTGTGGTCAAGAGCGGAATTTGAACGTTTTCAAAACCAGGAGGCTCAGGTAGGAAGAATTTGCCTTTTTCTGTTTTAGATCAGGGACTAGGTTACAGTATATTGTTGTCAAGATTTGTTTTTGCAGATCAGGGACAAAAGGAAGTACTGTATATTTGGTCATAGATCAGGGTAACAGAATAAGGTAGACAGTTATTCTAGATAAACTGTAAACAGGAACTAAGAAATTGACATCACGTGATAAAAAAGGGTTACGTAACATTTTCTTTGACATGGGTAATCAGTGCACTAAAACCTCGCGAGATCCACCTAACCAAGACGCAAAATACATGCAATTACAGCGTTCTGATAACGTTAGGTATTATATGAAATGGGTTAATAAATATGAATTTGATGGTAAACTAGATAAACTTTCACTAGTTAAACTCCTTAAACAGCTTAAATCTGATGCAGGAGGTCAGGCAAAAAAGCAATGCCAACTAGGCATTCCTCAAGCACACAGGTGGATTGAGGAAGCAAATCGTAGAGAACAGAAGCTTAAAAATTCAAAAACATTATTTTTAGACAAAGAGGATAATAACTTGGTAATAGCTACAGCTCCTCCTCCTCCTCCCTTACCCCCTCCCTTACCCTTTTCAGGATATGAAGTGAGTGGACAGGCTGGTCCGCCTCTGCATTATCCTGAAGTTTCAGTAAGACCACAACCATTTGTTAGAGATCCTATTGAAACTAGGTCTCGAACACGTAAAACACATAGGGACACAGAATCATACCAGATAGAGAGGAAGCTACAGGATGAGAGTGAGGAAGAAATATGCCCACTTATAGAAATTCCAAATCCTCAGGCAGGACAGGAAGGGCAAGACCCAACACTCTTAGTATATAGACCATGGACACCGGAAGACATCCGGAAGGCTACTGAGGGAATCCCCCATCCGAAAGTTAATTTTACGAAATTTTTAGAAGATTTACAAGGCATGAGGTTAAGTTATCACTTGAATGGGGAAGAAGTAGAAAAAGTAGTGAGACAAATTATAGGTCCAGATTGGCACATGATTTGTGGCGCCTGGAATCCTCATAATGCAGAGCTCAGACCACTCCCACATAGTGACACAGAGTTAGACAACAGAGTGAAAGGTCTGACAGACCGAATCTCTGAGAAATGGAAACCTAGAGCAGACTGGACTTGCATTAATCAATGCATACAACAGGAAAATGAGACAATAGATGGATACTATGCTAGATTATTAGAATGTTTTAATAATCATAGTGGTATGTCGGTTCCTGAGAACCAAACAAATGATTCCCCATATGAACAACAATTAAAAAATGCATTTTTGAAAGGTTGCATTGCACCTATTAGTAGCTTCATTACGAAGCATATGATAGATCATCGAACAGGGAGGCTACAAGCCTTACTCGAATACGCTAGACATGCTGAGAGACATTTTAATAGCAAAAAGAAAAAAAAGGCACAAGTCTTCACTGCTGAAGACGGAGCTGAAGTATTTGTATTACAGTCAGGTAAAAAGGGCAAGAAGAATGCCCAGGGAAACAAACAGTCTGACAAACGATCAGAAGATTTTGAAGAAAGGAAAAAGAGAGGTGAATGCTTCAAGTGCGGAAAGAAAGGGCATCTAGCTAGGGACTGTAAACAAAATAAGAAAGCAACGATGGAAGATAAAGGGGATGAGGACTGACTATATGATAGTGAGGATACATCATATGAAAGTCAGGAATCACCAGTAACAGCTAGAATAGAAAAGACAAATGCCAATGTAGTAGAAGGAGTAGAGGAAGTACAAATTGACTTAGACAAAAATGGAAATGAAATTTTAGATTTAGCATTGTTGAGCCTGGAGCTCTACCTAGCAGATACAAAACCGAAGTGACACTTCTGGTGGAGGGAAGGAAAGTCAAATTCCTGTGTGACTCAGGAGCGTCACGGACTTTGATACACCCCTCCAATTTACCAGAACATTCAGAATCACCTGATTATATATTAGTAAAAGCAGCAAACGGACAGCTATACAGGGAGCCACTCTCCCATGATATAGCAATAACTGACCCTGTTTCAGGTATGACCCAGAGAAGTAAAATAGTTGTTTCTGCAAAGTGTCCAGTAAACCTATTGGGCAGGGACCTTATGCAGATATTTGGCATAGCAGTAGTTCCAACTGTACAAGGTATGGAGGCACAGAGACAAATGGATACCTTTGTAGTGCGATCGGAGGGTGAAACTTTTTATTGGTACAACCAGGACCTAGTCACGACTGGTCCAGGGGCAGTAACCGAGGAACTGATGAACGTAGCCATCAGTAAAGCCCCCTCCCTTGACACTGATCAACAGCATTTGTTACACTGTACTCTATACTATTGTACCACACCAAGACCTGATAGAGAGTATGAGCAAGAACTGTTTAGAAATCGTGCAACTAGATTGGTTTTGCGTACTTTGTACTGGGATACAGAGGGGAACAGTGTAGTTAGCTGTTCATTACCTCAAGAATTCCTTGCATTGTATAGATCAAATCGGTTGCCACATGTCAGCTTGACAAAGAATAAAAGTGTCAAATGGGCAGATTTAGGAGAAAAAGTAACAAGATGGGAGAAACAGACTGATTTAGAACTATCAGAACAAGGGATACAAAAACAAAAACTGAATTGGTTGACACAGACACATCCAGCTGTACACTTGCAATCTAGCGAGGACAGTTGATTAGCATTCTTATTAGAAGAAGAAGAAAAGACCTTATGTGAAATTCCGACAACTCTCTGGTCAACAGGCAAGTCAGATGTAGGACTTATTCGAACAGCAGGACCAGTTACAATAACCCCAAAGTCAGCTTTCAGACCACAGAAAAGACAATACCCTTTGAGAAAGGATGCAGAAATAGGAATTAAACCTATAATAGCAGCATTACTCAAAGAAGGAGTACTGGTAGAATCTCCTGATTCACCATGTAATACACCCCTATTTCCTGTTAAACGGGGAATGGCGGATGGTACAAGATTTACAAGCTGTAAATAATGCAGTAATACCTAGAGCACCTACGGTGCCAGACCCACATACTTTGTTACATGATTTAGAACCGCAACAGAAGTATTTCTCTGTGGTAGATATTAGCAATGCTTTCTTTTCAATACCTATACATCCTGATAGTCAATATTGGTTTGCATTTACATTTCAGGGTAAAAGGTATACATATACTCGACTACCACAGGGATATTGTGAGAGCCCAACAATTTTTGCACAAGAAATGGCTAGCAACCTGGCAGGATTTACCCCACCGGGAGGTAGTCAAATTCTACTTTATGTAGATGACATCTTGCTAGCAGCCCCCACCCAGCAACAGTGCAGGGAGGATACAGTAGCATTATTGAAATTTTTAGCAACACAAGGACACAAAGTAAACAAAAATAAGTTACAACTTTGGAGAAAACAAGTTAGATACCTTGGATATGTAATATCCAGTGAAGGTAGAATACTAGATGAGGAAAGAAAAACAGCGATTTTGCAAGCACCCAAACCAACAACCAAGAAAGAAATGATGTCTTTCTTAGGTACAACTAATTTTTGTCGGAGCTGGATACCAAATTATGCTTTGGAATCTGCTCCACTGACTGATTTGATATATGACACCAATGGCAGCACAAGATTTCTTGCAATGGACAACTGAAGCAGAAATGGCTTTCTGCAGGTTGAAGCAGTTGATAGCTTCTTCATTAGTTTTAGAACTTCCAAATTATCACAAACGGTTCTTTCAGACCGTAGATTGTAAGCAAGGGTATATGACGTCAGTATTGATGCAACAACATGGGGACAAGCAACGCCCCATAGCTTACTATTCATCACAGTTAGACCCAGTGGCGCGATCTTTGCCTCACTGTGTACAAGCAGTAGTTGCAGCCGCAATGGCAGTGCAGGCTTCGGCCTCAGTGGTGTTATTCCACCCTCTCACATTGAGAGTGCCTCATGCAGTTGCAATAATTTTACTGCAAGAGAAAGTGGCATACCTTTCTCCTGCTAGACATCTTTCATGTATGACTATACTGCTGAGTCAACCTCATAAGAAAATTGAACGATGTACGACATTGAATCCATCAACATTACTTCCAACTCCTGCGGAGGGCACACCACACAGCTGCCTGCAGGAAATTGAACAGTTAGCTTTACCTAGACAAGATCTTACAGATATGCCCTTGGATAATGCCGAGGTGACATATTACGTGGACGGCTCATGCAGAAGGGGTCCTACAGGGAAGAATCTGGTAGGGTATAGGGTATGCAGTAGTTACAGACACTGAAATTTTAAAAGCTCAATCCTTACCACACAACTTATCTGCACAAGCAGCAGAGTTGATAGCTTTGACGAGAGCATGTACTTTAGCAAAAAACAAGTGTGTGAACATATATACTGATAGTCAGTATGCTTTTTCTACAGTACATGTATTTGCACAACAATGGAAAAATAGAGGAATGATAACATCCAGTGGAAAACCTATTAATCATGCGCAATTTATTTTGGAGTTATTAGAATCTATTAAGTTACCTACCAAAGTAGCTATTTGTAAATGTGTAGCTCATACAAAACAACAGGATAAGATTTCAAAAGGCAATGCACGAGCTGATGCAGCTGCAAAGCAAGTAGCCTCAGACTCAGAAACTTTACTTTTAAATGAGGAATTGCAACCCTCTGAGATTTTAGATTTAGACATGTTAAAAACAATGCAGACACTTACTACAAAAGCAGAAAAACAAAAATGGGTAAAACGAGGTGCAATTCTTGAGAATGGACTGTACATTTCCAAAGAGAAAAAAACAATATTGCCGTCTAATTTATTTAGATATGCAGCTTTGTTGAGCCATGGGCAGAGCCATGTCTCAACAGGGGGGATGGTGCAGTTAGTAAATCGAATATTCCAAACATATGGATACATAAACTACACAAAAAAATTTTGTGCAGCTTGTCATACTTGTAACAAGCACCATGCACAAGGAGCATTTAAAACCAAGCAAGGAAGTTTTCTTATACCACCATACCCGTTCCATACTATTTGTATGGATTTCATAGAATTGAATAAATGTGAAGGGAAGAAGTTTTGTTTAGTGATTGTAGACATGTTTTCTAAATGGGTAGAAGCTTTTCCAAGCAAAAACCGGATGCAGCAACAGTGGCGAAAGCCCTGATAAAAGAAGTAATCCCTAGATTTGGCATTCCGGAGAGGATTTATAGTGACAATGGCACACATTTTGTGAACCAGACGATTCACCAGCTTGGGAGATTTTTTGGTATCTCCTTAAAGAACCATTGTGCCTACCACCCACAGTCAGCAGGACTGGTGGAAAGGTACAATGGTACCCTAAAAAGTAAACTTAGGAAGCTAGTAGAGGAGACCCAAAAGAATTGGATATACTGTCTGCCTTTAGCACTGTTGAGTATGAGAACGGTTCCAAATGCAAAGGGTTTGACTCCCTTTGAAATGATTTTTGGGAGAGCATATTATGTGCCTCAGTAGAAAGCTCTCATGCCTGCAGAGCAGGAGGCTGACAGTTCGTTAGCAGAATATATGAAGAAATTGTTAAGGAATAAATCTGTTTTGCAGTTTAACTCTTTTTCAGATAAGGAACAGACCAGACCGGTGGAAGCAGTCTTGGCCCCAGGGTCGTGGGTTTGACTGAAAGTGACGAAAAGGAAAAACTGGGCGAGTCCAATGTGGGAAGGTCCATACCAGGTTCTGTTGGCAACGCCTACTGCAGTTAGAGTAGCTGAGAGGACGTCCTGGGTTCATTTGACGCATTGTAAACTGGTAAAGAACTTTCAACTTGATAAAAACTTTGAGACTGATACACAACCAGACCGAGATGGCCAAAAACAAAGCGAATAGAAGTTTAGATCAACCCCAGAGATGTTGCATAATCATTTTGTTGTGTGTACATTTATTAACTGTAATTGTGACAATTTTCCTCTTGCTGTGGTTCATCCTACACACAACCACACAAGTGAAAGTGGGAAGGCGTGATGAAACGTCTATAGATTGGCATCCAAATTTTAACACATACCTGGCCATGAAACGTGTGTATGCAGAGACTATGAACATTTCAAATTGCTGGGTTTGTACAGCTATACCAACAGCATATGGAGGACTGATAATGTCCACTGTCCCTTTGGGGATAAATGAGACTTGGGAGAATTTACTTTTCGACACAGGAACTGTGAGATCACAGGACAAAATAGCTTTATTTTTAACTGTCACACAAAAAGGAGTTGTATGTTTCTACAAAAATGACACCCTACAGGTGGGCTGGAGCAATTGTAATATAACCATATCTTACTGATGTTATATTAAGAATGGTAATGGCAATACTTTTTGCAATATTAATTATGACTCGTATTTAAACTCATTGAAAACAACTATGAGTGACATTCAAAAAAACCCTGTTTTGTTTAAACAATTGTCAGTTATAGATCAGAAAATGTTTCATGCAGGGCTGATGCGTATTAGTACTAAAGTAGAAAACTGTTATTTTATTTGTGGGAAAAAGGCATATAAATGGTTACCTGAGAATTGGTCTGGCAGTTGTTTTTTGGGTTATCTGGTTCCAGCAATAAGACATACTGCAGAATTACCTTTGGGTAAGATACGGAACGTAAGAGAAACAGCTCGAAAATCTGAAGGTCCAGTTAAGAAACCTGTGAATCCAGTTGGGAAGATCGAAGCTGGTTGGAAAGACCATAATTCAGTAAAAGACAAAAGTGAATTGACTCATATGGACTTGAGTGACAGTGTTATATCCTGGGCAGGAATACTACCAGCCTATGGAGCAGTCAAATCGATCTGGGAGCTGAGGAAGTTGTCGAAACTTCTCGAAGTAATGAGTAATGCAACTTTTTCTGCCCTAGAATTGGTGACTGATGAACTGAATGCAATGAGAACTGTTGTGCTACAAAATCAGATGGCTCTTGACTTCACCCTAGTGGCGAGAGGTGGTACGTGTGCGCTTATCAAAGAAGAATGCTGTGCTTTCATCCCTGACAATCGCCACGAGATAAATAATCACCTAGAGGTAATTCAGTAAGTATTAGCCATGACTGAACCAGGCCCAAACCCACTGACGGACTTTTTCCAGAATCTGTTTAGGGGGTGGGGTTCCATCCTAATGAACATTCTAATTGCTATTTGTGTGGGTATACTCCTAATAGGGGCATGTGTTTGCTGTGGAATTCTCTGCATGAAAAGATTAATCAAAGATTTTGTTGATGTATCTGTTACTGAAACTTTCTACCAAGATATTGAAATTGAAAGATTGATTTCAGATGACGCTTTCTCTGAAGTATAGATTAAATGACTCACCTAGCTGAAAATCCTGAGCGGAAAAGGATAGGAGATGAAATGATACTATGCATACTTCAAAATAGAATAAAAAGTATTAATAGGGGGAAAATTTTAGAAAAATATGTATTTAAATATATGTGAAATGCTAGTTTAAAAGCAAGGTAGTTTATAATGCATTTTATTCTATTAATCATATAACAGAAGGGATAAATTCATGTGTAAATGCAAGTAGCTTCTGAAACTGCAGTGTGCTTTGACCCCTGACCCTGGCAGCTGCCAGCTCAGCAAGCTTAATGTTTATGCTTTTCATAAGTGATTATCTGCTGGGTCAGGAAATTAAATGTGTAAATCTTCCGCTCCTTCCTGATAAGATAACTTGTCCTTGTAAATAATTAAATCTTCCTTTCCTGATGTAGTAACTTGCCCTTGTAAGATAAAAACACAGCTGGTGGGAAAGTGAAACAGTGAACAAAGAGGTGAATTTAAAGACTGAATCTGCTATTGTATTCAAACTGATATGAAACCTTGAATAAATAACTTTACAGAAAGACATTATGACTGACCAGCTGGATAGCAAGGCCGTATTGTATGTAAAGGAAAAGTTTTTTTAAATGTACTGCATCAGCATTATTAGATGAATAGAATACTGTTAGTAAAAGTGATGTAGATGCCTTGTGACTAACCACGTCAGTAAGGTGGGCATAACTTGAATGCAAACACTGTAAAATATTCTGTACTTCCTGCTTCATGTCAGACAAAATTCTGTACTTGTATGGTTTTTTGCCTCCTGGTGTACACTAGTAAACTTTTGAATCTGAACCTCCTGTGTATTGAATTATTAATTTTATTTAACAGTTGCCCAGTGGAGTATAAATTCTAGTGTCTTAAGGTTGTCTCCTGGTGGTATATAAATGCTGAGTAGGTTTAGTTGTTTGTGTTGGTTTAGTAGGATTTTGGTGAATAGGGTCACGGCAGTGTTGAAATCTGGGGTTTCTTTCTGACGAAGCTGGACTTTTAAATTGGATTTGTAAAGAAGGGCAATGCTGCCACCTTTTCTGTGAGGTCTATCAACTCTTAATATGTTGAAGCCAGGTGGAGTTATAGAATTATCTTTAATGTGGGGTTTAAGCCATGTTTCTGGAATCACTATAATGTCTGGGTTGTATACTGAGATAATTCCATGTAACTGTTCTATTTTATTTATGATACTGCGAATGTTTAGGTTTAGAATTAGTAAACCAGTGGGTTTATGCTTAAATGGGAGGTTGGGGTTGGGTGTGGTATGGGTGTTGGGCCAGGGTTGGGGTGGATATCACCTCCTAGTAGTAGTTGGGTTGCAATGCTGGTAATGGTTTTAAGGTAGAATACAGTTAGAAAGTGGTATTTGAGGCTGGGGTATTTTTTGGATTGTGAGGAGTAATGGATAGGAGAGATGAGTTGAAAAATTAAAGGGTAAAGGATAATTGGTTGTGCGTTTGCAGGTATGAAGGGATGGTTTGTGGTGTATGGTAGGGTGGGGGATTTGATACAGTGCATAGTGTTAAGTGGATGGTGATAAGTAGTAATGAAGAAGAAAAAGTAAAGACAGATGGATAGGTAAGGCAAGAGTAATATGGTTGTGGGAGTGTGGTGTTGGTGACATGGTGATTGAGTTATCTGTGTTGGAAGAATGTGGATGGGTGTAGAAGGAGAGGTAGTATGCAGTTTTGTGGTTTACTGGAATAGAGATTGTGGTGGGTTTAGTGGAGTGAGGGTGCACTTTAATTTTAATAATATGCAGTATAAACAAAATCTTTTAAGATATACAATAACAACTTCAGACAGAATAGAATAAAATAAATGTTACAATGTCAAAATAAATAAGATAGTATATGCATACAGTAGAAGTTTTTTTTTTTTTTTTCTATAGTCTACACTTAGATTACTAACTTATACAACATGAACAGAACTGTGCCCTAAGAAATCTATCTTAACAATTCACAGGAAAAAAAACTACAAAAGATCCAGTACCAAGTTATACATTAAATATAAAATAGCAAAAACTGTCAAGCAAAAATACAAAAGCATGTAATCAAATATGTCAGTTCCGCTAGAGTGAAAAACTCTAAAACTCCACTGCGATAATCACAAGTCACTGACCCCAAAATAATGATAAAAATTACACAAACTGCTCACAAAAACGAACATTAGGCCTGCACCTGTCAGGATATACAATGTGTCAGACTGGACCCAAAGCTTCGTAAACCAACTTACCCCAGACAAACGATACCCCGATAAAAAGTCCCTTGCACAAAGGTTGAAAACCAGTACACTAAAAACACAATTCTCACATCAGTTCTTAGAAGTGTAACTTTTCAGAAACCTTTGCCTGAAATAAGGTGTAGGTTTATTTAGATGTAGGTGGATGAGACAAGCAGGTCTTTTTTAATTCAGCTGCAGCTTCCCTTGGTCAGCTTCCTTCAATGTCCTGCACCTGAAGACTTCACATCTCCACTGAGAGCATTTAGGCAGGCAGAAAAAAACATTAGCTATACCATTCATTGCAAAAGTCTGAAAAATCAAAAAAAAGTCCAGATACTGTGATAATAAGCTAGCAACCAATGCTGCTTATCAGTTCTATGTCCCAATGAGATGAATAAAAAATATTTCTTCGATGATACAGTTCAACGGAGAAACCACCAAACAGTTTAGCTCTTCTAGGAACCAGGAGCAACCCGCACAACCAAATACCCAGTGTGGGTCAGAACTTACTCTGTGGTAATGTAAATCGATGATATAAACCAACGGGAAAACCACCAACCTGTTCAGATCTTCAAAGAGCCAGGAGCAAGTGCAACCGCACTTTACGGCGCAACCAAATACCCAATGCGGGTCATAGTTTACTATGTGGTCAGGCAAATCTGGAGTACTTGTTAAAGAAAAATTGTTCCAACAAGGAAGTAGAGTTAACGGCTGTTCAGCCAGAGGTTAGACAAATAAGTACAAAACTACGTTGTGCAACATCTTTCAGCCTCTCCAAAAAACGAACAATAAATGAGACCAGGAAGCATAGTGTGAAACAATTCTTAATACTGTGCCAGTGTACAATAATCACGGATGAAGCACACAGGAGCTATTCAGCTCAAAAATATAAAGTTCCTCAATCACAAATAAATAATGTAGCCCTGAAGCACAGTATAAGGCAAGTCTTGATACAGTACAAACGTATTGAAAAGGAGAAGCAGTGGTGGGTGTGAGTGGCAAGACAGTATTCAGAAAGGAGGATATGAGAGAAGTGTTTTTAGATTTTCATGAAGAAATTTACACTGAGAAGTACAGTCAAGTGGTAATGGTGCTGAGGTGGTAAGTGGATGTAGTAATGTACTGGAGGAGTAGAGGAGGCTAGGAAGGTTTTAGAAGGAGAGATGAAAGTAGACAAAGTATTAGGTGTCATTTCTCCTTTAAAAGGGGAAAAATAAGTGGTGAGTATGAGATTTCACTAGGTTGCCATTGACTAGTCTGAAGAAAAGTTGGGAAAAGGTAATAAGACTGCTTAAAAGGGCAGTGACAAGGGAGGGGCTACCAGGTATAGTGAGAAATGTTATAATGCTAGTCTTGCCAAAGGAAAAAGGAGACAGAAAACCCCCAAAACACTTGCCTATATTATATCAATGCATACATATGCGAAGATACTTGCAGAGGTATCTCCAAAAATGATATTAAATGGATTAACTGAAAGTGGGCAGTTGATGTTTGTGAAGGCAGCTAAACCACAGACCATTGGATGTGGATGAGTTATATGGACTGGGTGAAGAAGAAGATGAACTCTGGAGAAGAAGCACTGCTATCCAATATTCTGAAAGCATCTGATTCAACCATGTGGATTTTATATATATCAGTTGTTTAGATAATGACCTTTAGAGAGAGGCTAACTACTGGTGTCAAAACACTGTGTATAAATTCCTACTTTAATGACAGTGGTGAAAAGGGGAAGGTTGATGAAGTAAGGTTGGAGAGATGAACCATGCAGGACTGCATGTTATTGTTGTTACTGACCCTTCTAGTGATGTAGGTTTTAGCAAGCAGGGTAATGGATTTGCTTAAAAGCTACAAAGGTCCGAGTAGATAATTTATTTTTTAACATCTTGTCTACAGAAGATGGTTAAGTGCTTTTAAAAGTTGTGGCAAATGTTTCCAGTAGTTTTTAAGGAATGTAATTGTGATGAAAAAGGCAGAGCTGCAACTGTCTGAAGTAAAGTCAGTAATAGTGCATTTTAAGGCAAGATAAATGGAAGCTGGTGCTCTACATTGAGGTCAAATGGAAAAAACATTTGGGGATTAAGATATGTCAAACAGTGCATCTGATAGGGAGGAAAATGAGTAAGAATGGCCCCAAACAGTGAAGAATCAGTTGTATGCTTATACGATGCAACCATCTAGATTTTCACAGAATGTCCAGATTTCTGTGGGAATTCAATATAGAGAAGTGGAGCTGGTAAAGGCAAGAGCAAGTATTTTGGAGAGAATTTAAACAAGAAAATGTGAACGCCACTGGAAATGTTGGTGGTTTGGAATATGTAGTAAGGATAGTGTTTCTGTGCTGGAAAATGAAGTTTACTGAAGATGGAAATAGCAGTGTTGTAAAAGGATGATCATTTGGAGAGATGCAGCACAGTGGCACAACATGTAGCACTGCTGCCTCACGGCAAGAGGTTTTCAAGTTTGGTTTTCAGCTGAGCTGCCTTCTTTGCAGAGTCTGCATGCTGTCCCTGTATTTTCATGGTTTTTCTCCAGCTGCTGTGGTTTCCTCCTGTATTCTAAAGTACATTAGGTGCACAGGGGACTCTAAATTGTCAATAGGTATGAGTGGATGCATGTGTGATACAGAAGAAAGAATTGGTAACCCACTTCTGTTCCCCCACCCCACTGCATTGCAATTTCCATGGATAATGGTGACTGTTCATAGGGCCACTCTAAGAGTAGGTTGCAACTTGTGAGAGAGTGAACGAGTGAGTGAAATGTTAATAAGGAACATGTAACATGACAGGCACATTAAGAAATAGCTTGAAAAGTTGTTAAGTGTTAAATGATCAGAGTCTGGAGACACAAAAATTATGTAGGCATGAGAAGTAGGTGTGAGTAGGGTAGCTGATGGTTAGAACCAGGGGTAGGAAGACTCAGAATGATAAGCATAGAAAATATAGGGGAGCTGAAAAGAGGTTCAAATTATTAGATAGGATTTGACAGTGTTATAAAATTTTGATATATCAAATTTGGGTTATACTGAAAAGTGATTTGCATAAAAGTATCTGGGACTGGAGAATATGTGTAGTAAAAAATATATCTTTTAACTTTATGGAATACCATAAACATTTATATTGGCATTGCTCCATTTTATACATGGGGTGGTGTCACATCAATATGCCACAACATAGAACTAATGTTTATACCAATGTGTGGCTAGTCCTGCTGCAGTCAGTTCATATCACATACAAAGATACACACACACACACACACACACACACACACACACACACACACACACACACACACACACACACGCACACATGCACACACGCACACACACGCACACGCATGCACACACACACACACACACACACACACACACACACACACACACACACACACACACACACACACACACACACACACACACACACCACACACCTATTGCCAATTTACAGTCTCCAGTCTACCTACTGCAAGTCTTTGGAATGTGGGAGGCAACCACAGCACCTGGAGAAAACCCACACGATCTCAGAAGGTATATGCTGACACGGATGGCATCCAAGCTGAGAATACAACTGCAGAGAGCTGTGAGAAAAAACTAATTGCTACTCTACAGTGACATCCTGTGCAGCCAAGTATTAATACTATATTAACTTTAACTTGTTTATTTCCAGTCTTTTTCATCTTGTTACAATATAAAACCTGGATATATTATTATGAAGATTTTTTTTCTTGCTTATCAATAGCATTTACAGCAGTCACTGATAAACTACTCCCACCTCACATTTAGAATACTTCTAACTGCATACTGCCCAAGAATACCTTACAAAATGAAAAAATATTTAGTTCCAATATGTGTATATGTGTGTGAGGGTGTGTATAAAAGTTTACATGGTATGGTAACTGAACTCTTATGAGAAAAATAAATAATTTGTAAGAAAGTGTGCTTTAGATAGTTCCCAGTAATTTTTAAAATTTTTATCAACATTTTATATATATATATATATATATATATATATATATATATATATATATATATATATATATACAGTGCACTTTATGTATGTATGTATGCATGTGTTTATTAATTTCATTTATCTATTTAGTTATTTTTAAATGTATTTATGTGTTTATCTGTTTGTTTATGCATTTGTTTGTTTGGTTGTTTATTGTACAATTAATTAATTAATTTGTTTGTTTGTTTGCTTAATACGTTGACTAGGTGGGTGGACTGGTCGAAAGACCCTTTTCAGCCATGACCTTGGCCAAAGGACAGGCAGTATGACAACTTAATTTACAATATACAATATAATCAATCTAAAGTGACTTAAGTGTGTTGGCTATGTGTTATACATTCTGGACACAACAATGTAACTTACAGTGTATTACAATTGTTGTTGTTGTGTCTTTCAGCTTTTCCCGGTTAGGGGTCACCACAGCGGAACTCCGGTCCGCTAATGATTGGCAGTAGATTTTTATGTGCAGAGTTGCCGGCCCTGACTCACAACCTTCAACAAAGGTACGCCCATTCACGCATGTCTCCACATAGAAGACACTCTAGCTGAGAATCGAACAGGACAACGTCTTACTGTGAGGCGACAATGCTACCACAGCACCACCACCGCAGTATTCAAAATATAATAATGCACTTTATGGATTATTACAGTTTCAAGTACAAATCAAGTAATGCTGTATCGAGTATCATGAAGGCATGGAGTTTGCAGCAAAGTAAAATAAAATGATTCAAGGATATAGACAAGGTAATACGATAGAACAGTAGTTCAATAAGAAGAGATTGAGAATCATGTGGTAAGCAGACAGAGCAACAGTAAACAAGAAAGATGACAAATCTTTTAACATTGAGTGATGGATGGGCAGTCATTTGAAAAGGTCTCGAAAAAATAAACGAGCTAAAAATGAAGTACTGACAAATTAGTAGGTTAAAGCAGAATTGGAGGCACCTTAAGCAGAAACTTAATTAAAGAGGGTATTGTTGCAATTTTTGCATGTTGTCTTGTTATGACAAATATGCTTGGGAGCTGATGGCAAAGTAAGCAAAATTTTGGTGATACCCATTATTTCTGAAACAACTTTGGACATTAGTATCTTTACTGTATTATATTAATTTGGTTGGAAACTGATTGTAATCAATTTCATTTATAAGGTCACTAGGAACTTGCTTCTAAATGGCTGAAACAATCTTTCTTGAGTTTTTTCAACAAATCTTATTTAGTTGAGGTCTTAGCAGGATTGGGGTTATTTGCATTAGAACATAGATTGCAAAGAGTCGATAACAGGAGAATGGCATGAGCTGGACAATTATCCAATTGGCTTTATGTGAAGTAATACAATAATGTCCTTGTAGGGCTAGAAATATTTGCATTACACGTGTTATTGATTGTTATTTCCATGAAATGGGAGTTGAGGCTAGACTTAAGGATGTTCAGTGGTAAACATTGCTCTGTTTTAAGGAGTAAAACTTTTTTGAGCAAATGATTTCCTAGAATAGATTAGATTGTTAGCATTCTTTCAGCTTAGTGGAAGTATTGTCCACCTTATTTTCAGGGTGCTCAAATGGGAAGGATGGGACCATCCAAAGTCCTAAGTATTTGTACTTTTGGACCTTTTGTAAGCTTTGTTCAATGTGAGTTAGTGAAGATAACAGATTATAATATGGTGTAATTTTTTACAAGTTCCAAATAGCCTGTAGACTGACCTAGAGTGGTTTATTATTAACTGGTTTTATTCCACTCAATAACGTGATCATTTAAATCTAGTCATAATTGCAATTTCTACAACACGAGAGCCGGGCCATTTTTAAATATCAAAATGTCATCAGCATATAGCATGAGGGCAAAGGGTAGGAGAAGATTGCTAGTATCATTTATAAAAAGAGGAAAAAGACTGATCTCAACATTGAGGGACTTCAGTGGTGAAAATACCTGTATGTGATAACTGATTTTCAGACTAGACAGTGAACATTCTATTTTTAAGGTCATTTGTATCCAGTCTAGTATGCCTGAATTCAACCCTATTGAGATTATCTTATGAATGAATAAGCAGAGAGTGGTCCCCTGACTCAAATGCTTTTTGAGGTCAATGAACAGATTTCTAGTTAGCTGTCCTTTTACTACATATATAATATCTGTTGCACTGCAAATGCTGTCAGACTATTGTGACCAGACCTAAAGCCATGATGTGAATCATAAAAACATCCATATTTATTGGCTTCCTCATGTCTCCTCAATGCACAATAACTCAGAAATCACTTTCTCAGTCATACTAGAATGGTACCAACAATTCCTGAGCGCTGTGTTGTTGTTTGGGAGTTTCTATTTTCCCTGATATTGTATGACTGCATGGTTAGTATTCAAGTTCAGGTATGTTGTTGCTTTCACCCCTCATAGAAAGATTGGGTAAGTTGTCTCCTGCAAAAGCACTTGATTTGAGTAATTTTATTACATAAATATTATGAAAACCATGTGAGGATTTGCAACTGAGAAAGTGATTCACAAATGGCTGACTTATGATTGCTCACATTTATCATTTCTTTGTCTGAAAATTACTTTTCCAAAAATGTTGGTTACAAGGCAGAGTCGTAGAATGGGATGGCAGTTTTTGGACATGGAAGATAAACTGATGTTTGTGAGTGGGACAATAACAGAATTTTTAAATTGTGAAGTTGTATTCCTGCGTTAAGGATAGGCTAAATATGTGGGTAAGAGGTTTGAATATTATTATAACAGCTGCTCAAAGAAAGGCAGAATGAAGTGCATTAAGGTTCAGGTTTCCTTTTCATGGAAGATTTTCTAACTATTTGAGAACTATTTTTGCAGTAATAGATTTAAAGTGAAAGCTGGGATTTTCATAAGATGAGAGGGTTCTTCATGTTAAAGTTGAAGTAATGGTTTTATTATCAATTTACTGCTGGTTGGGTAGGGATGTTTGCATTACTTTAGTAGTTAGAGATACAGTTTTGATGTCACTTGGATGAATAAATGTTGCAGTGTTTATATCATTTATGGTGATGGATGTATCAGGGTTAGCTCGATCTTTAAGAAGTTTCCAGAATACTACAGCAATGGAGTCCGCTATGGCTTGTTACTATGAAGGTAAGTAGCATTGACTGCTTTAATATTTATTTAATGTGTTAATGAAGATTAGAAACCCCACTTGAATCTGATGCAGAGAAGATCAGGAAATTGGGTGCTTTATCCTTATGCCATGTGGTTGAGTTTGCATTCCAGCAGTAATGCTTTAGTGCAGCTTTGGGAGGGGAATGCAATGCACTCTTTGAGTGTCATAGTTTGAATGGTATTTTAAACTGGCATCTCTTCTGTCTGAGATAGTGGGAGCTGAAGTAGATGTAGATCCCTTGGCATTTAAAAAGAATAGGTCAGTTTCCCATGTACTCTAGCCAATATATCTATTCTCAATAGAAACACCACAAAATATTTCCCTGAAAACAGGCCATAGGGATAATGAATCTAATCTGATCAACAAAAGCAAATCAATCAATCACTCAATCAGCCAGTCACTCAATTTCCTATTAATCAGTTTGGTATCCTCTGAGTTGTTTTTTTTATTTTTATTTATTTATATATTTATTTATTTTTCTGTATGTTCAAGTTATTTGTTGTGACAGCACAGTTGGTTTGATGGGTATCGCAATATCCCACATCTTTGTCAGTTTCCAGCCCCCTAATTAATGGCTTTGCAAGTTGACAGGAGTGGAGAGAGCCTGAGAGCCATCACTACTGTTCACAGTGGCTTGGATTGTTTAGTTTTGTTTGGCCTTATCTCCTCTGCTTGTGACATCTGTCTTTTGAGATTTGTTTACAATGTGGCATGGATACTGTGAGTTGTCCTGACATGGTCCCAGTTGTGAGAACAAACTCCAACCTGCACACCAACCAAACCAGCTTCTGCTGCTCTCTCTCTCTTTTTCTCTCCTGCTTTCTGTCATTCTCTCTCTCTCTCTCTCTTTATCTCTAGCTTTCACTTGAGTAAGAGTGAGTAGAACACTGCACCAGCACACTGACCCCAGCCTCCTTACTGGGAAAGATGAGTAGGCATACACATTATCATACCATTCCCCATCTCTGCCAGCTCCATGGGACCTGAGCCACTACTCCGTATTGGGTCATGTGGGTCATAGCCAGGGCTTTATCCTCTATACCATTGAGCTGGCTGGCCTGCTACAAGTATGATGACTGAAAACACATACTACAAAATGTTCTTCTTAGTCATCACCTCAGTTAGGAGGAGGGATTGATGTAATCTGTTGTTCAACTAAACTGATATTAGTTTTATGTTGTAGTACCTGGCTGTGCTTTAGCTACCTATGATTTGTTACACTACAGTGAAGAGAGAAAGGAGATGCCACACTAATTAAAGGCATGCCTTACCCATTTCTATATTCAGATTAGGGTAATGTTTTTGCATTAGTTTATGTTTATTATTTCAACAATACATCAATTGTACACACCAAAATATTTTACTGTGCACCAGTTTAAAGATGACAATGTATTTTAACATTAAAATTGAAGTTCCAGTAATTTTAAAATAATAAATATGGTAAGACTGAGTTATCCTGCCACCTGGCTTGATGACACTGCTGCTTGGGTGCTAATCTGGCCTTAAGGCATCATCACTGTTGTATGTTGTATGTGGACAGTGATGGAGCTGATGTTGTAAGCTTCCTGAAAGGCAGAAATATATTATGAGTTCCAAGGTATGACAACATCATCAGCTGCATGCTAAAGCTGTTTGAAGCAGACACCAAATTAAGTGCCACAAAATGATTCATCTCATTTAAATAAAACAATGTAGAAACCTCACATTTGTCAAGTTGCTAAAAGAAGCAATGCTGATTCATATCATGATGTTACTACTGCCAGAAATGTGGATGACTGGCCATTAATTTAATAAATGTTGAACGGAGCTTCTTGAATGAAATTGCATCTGAGATCAGAATTATCCTTGATGGTCGACAAAGCACTGAAAAGAGAACTTAAAGAGGGAGAGAGAGAAAGAGGAGTCATGGTGTTTTCATATGGGGAGGGTAAAAGGCTTTGAGAACAACTAGTAAAGAGTGAGGTAGGAACAACATAAAACTAAATGTCATGTTTAATCATAGCCTCACCTCAGGCTTCATGCCCACTGAGTGGCGCACAGCTACAGTTATCCCACTCCACAAGGGGGGATCCACCTTGGATCGTGGGAACTACCGCCCCATCAGTCTGACAAGCCTGATCTGCAAGGCCATGGAATGTATTATCATGGAACTTATAAACAAAGACACTGGCAACCTTCAAACACTGGACCCCACCCAGGTTGGGTTAGTGAAGGGAGATCTTGTCTCCTGAACCTGATTGACTTCTTTGAATCAGTCTCCAGAGCCATGGATGAGGGTAAGGTGGTCCACAAAGCCTATCTGGACCTCGCCAAGGCCTTTGATACCATCCTCTACTCTGGAATCATAGATAACTTTACTAAGCTGGGCATTAATCCCTACGTCACTCGATGGGTTGCCAGCTGGCTTACTGCCAGAGCCCACACTGTAAAAGTAGCTGACTCCAAATCCAGCTCCAGACAAGTGACAAGTGGAGTACCTAAGGGTTCAGTCCTAGGACCACTCTTGTTTGGCATCTACTTCTGAAGTACAGGCCAATACTAAGGGACTCTGGCTAACAAAGTTCGCAAATGACTGCAAACTGGGAGCCATTATTGAATCTCCAAATGATGTGGATACTCTACAAAAGGGCCTTACAGAAACAGATGCTTGGTGCCAGAGCCATGGGCTCAAGCTCATTGCCAAGAAATGTATAGTTATCCCCTTTGGGGAAAAACATGTAACCATGAATTACCACATAGGTGGCAGTACAATAAACACCAAAAGTGTGATAAGAGACTTAGGGACACAGGTGGGCAGTGGTTTCACCTTCGATAACCACATCACCACAACAGTCAGGAAATCCTTCTATGTGGTACACCTCATCACTAAGGGCTTTTCATCCAGAAAAAAGGAGGTCATTGTCCCACTGTCCTCATCCCGCATTAGACCCAATATAGAATACAACACCCCATTTGGTATGTACCTCTCAAGACACCTGCAACAACTGGAAAGGCCACAGAAATACCTCACTAAAAGAATCACAGGCCTAAAGCAGATGCCCTATGCTGACCACCTTAAAAACTCTAGCTATACTCTGTCACATATCATTTACTCAGAGGAGATCTCTGCTTAACATACAAGGCCATGTCAAACCCAGAGCTGTTGGACATGCTACACTTAAAGAAATCCCAATCCCTCAGCACCACATGCTCCAGGGATCTAAACCTTGTCATCACAATGATCAAAACATGCTGGAGGGATACGTTCCTGACCCAGAGACTCCCCATACTCTGGAATAGACTGCCCATACATGTCAAGCAGAGCGCCTCTTTGGCCCTCTTCAAAAAGAACCTTGACGATTGGATGTGAGAAAGGAAATTCACCCCTGGGATCACGTCAGTTTCCCTGCTAGACAGGGGTCCAGGGAAGTAAATAGTGTGGGAAGAAATAGTCAGGGAATTGTTATGGCTAGACTTGTATAGGCCCTAGGGCCAATAGCCTAGTACAAACCTATGAACCTAAGTGATAATCAAGCAATGTGACACACCTTCATCTTAGCCATAAATTCCACCTAGCTAAAAATGAGGGCTCTAGACTTTAGACCTGCAGATTCTGGCATCATAAACAGTGCTTCAGAGAAGATGTAGCAAGCAAACAAGAAAGTAACATGAAGAACAGTCAAGGGAGTTGTAAAAGTAGCCCTCTGAAACTTTACTAAGGTTCCTGATTCAGTGTCGCATAATAGTTTTGTGAACAAGTAGAAAGACATAACATGTTTTGTAGGGTGGTAACATGAAATGTCATTCAGCAGAGAATGTAACACTGTGGCTCAGAGAAAATGCAATCAACTAAGATGAAATGATGGCAAGGGGGGACAGAACATCAGTCTTTATGTAAGTCCTTTTTGCTGTCTTCATAACTGGTATTACAGAAGGTCTAAAATGAAAAGTTTGTTTTTTGCTGTTGATATGAAGCATGCAAGAATGTTAGTATAAATGCTTCACTGAAATGGATGAGATGATGCTTAGCAAGCACTGTAATTTAAAATCTAAATAAAAGATGTAAGATAACACTACTGGAAAGAAAAACATAGGAAAGATTTGGTTATGAAGTGGTTACATCAGCAACAATATATGGGGAATGGGACCATGAATTTGTCATATCAGATAACCTAAATGTAATTAACTAATATAGATGGAATCGAGTCAGTCCACACGCTCTGAGGGGAACAACAAAGGTGGTGCATTATCTGCACCAGGTGCCCTGTAAAGCCACAGTGGAGGAATTTATGCTTAATAAGTATAGGCTTGAGGAAAGGCTCCTCCTCTCTAAATTCTCTTCCCCTCTTCATTCTAACCTGTAGATGGATATGCTGTACTTACTTCACAATGTAATAACAGTACTTCACATGGCTTTCAGTTTATCTTTATGTGTTCTTTGCCACATCTTTGATTCATATTGACCATACATTCAAATGATACGCTATACAGTCAAAAGGGACTTCCTATTCCAATGCTTTGCATGCTTTTGCATATTTTTGTTATTATTATAATTACTGCTCTTTTACTTTAATGACTGCTTTCCATTTGATCTATACTTGTAATCCCTGGGCTGAGCTTGAAAATTGTTCATATGAATCAGTGCTCCATGTCTGTTAACAAATAGTTACATATATCAATAAACAAACAAATGAATAACTAGGGTAGTGGAGATGGGAACAGGGGATTCACATAGGAAAAAACACGTGTGTGTGTGTGTGTGTGTGTGTGTGTGTGTGTGTGTGTGTGTGTGTGTGTGTGTGTGTGTGTGTATCTATCTATATATATATATATATATATATATATATATATATATATATATATATATATATATATATATATATATAGATAGATAGATAGATAGATATCTATAGATATATGGATATATATAGATATACATATATTTTTTCCAAGCTAGTTGTGGATTACTGCATGATATGGGTTTCTAATCCCGAAGACAACTTTTTGGTGATGCAAACATTTCTTTCACACATTTAGATGCTCTCTGGGTTCATGATTTAAATGGATGAGTCTCAATTAATGACATTAAACAACACTCACAGCCTATGGTGACAAATCTTAGCTTGTTTATCAGTAGTCTTAACAGGTCCACATAAGTTCTTGGGTATTAGGGTAGCAGGATAAGCTCTGAATTGATTAGGGCTATCTCTCAAGAGTTGCATGGATAAATTAAGGAACCAATACAATGATGAAAATTGTTCTAGCCCACTTTTTATTGGCCAAAGTCTCAGCCATCATAATGATAATACTCTCCGAAATGTAGACATGGGGAAGGTCCCTTAACAAGACCTTGTAGAATGACCTGAAAAGGTCCAAAAAATACTATTTGAATTTTTTATGGAGCTCATTTCTCCTAGTGACAAAAGTTATTCTTTGCAATACAGAATGGAAGGAGGGATGTACTAGATGTCCAGTTGTGTGGACTGGCTCTGATCCCTGCAGGGATCATTGCTGTTCTGAACAGACACAAGCCAAAATGTTCATCTTGACCTTCCTGTCCACTCAAGGAAAACCTAAAAATTCCCTTATTAGACTTAACAAAAAGTTGAGATCCCTCATCAAAACCTCCAAAGCCAGCTATGAAGGCAGAATTGTGGCAGACACTAAAAACAACCACAAAGCCTGCTTTATTTATATCAAGAATCTCCATGGCAATACCCAGATTTGTGCTGAGTTACTGCACAATGGTACCGCCTATACTAAGCCAAGAGATATTGCCAACACACTGGCCGACAGATTCAGTGCCAACTTTACCCCCCCAAAAAGGACCGATCTCAATACCGCAAGAATGCCAGGTACCCTACATTACTGCAGCACAGGTTAAAGCTGCATTGTCTAAGGCCAAGAATATAGATTCCATGGGACCCGACAATATCCCTGGCTGTATTCTACATGAATTACAAAGTGAACTGGCACCACATCTGTGTGTTCTGTTCACTCACAGCCTCACCTCAGGCTTTGTCCCTACCGAATGGCACACTGCTACAGTCATCCCTATCCATAAAGGAGGAGCGACTACAGACCCTGGAAATTATCGCCTCATTAGCCTGATGAGTCTGATATGTAAGGCTATAGAGCACATCATCATGGACCTAATTAACAAGGATGTAGGGAATCTCCAAACTCTAGATCCCACGCAATTTGTTTTTGTGAAAGTTAGATCATGCCTGCTCAACCTGGTTGGCTTCTTTGAGTCAGTCACCAGAGCGGTGGATCAAGGTAAGGCAGTTCATACAGCCTAACTCAATCTGGCTAAGGCATTTGATACCATTCCTCACTTAGGAATTATTGATAAACTCACCAAACTAGGCATCAACCCCTATATCATTAGGTGGGTTGCAAATTGGCTCACAGATAGAACATACAGTGTGAAAGCAGTGGACTCCAAGTCAGACTGCCGACCAGTCACGAGTGGAGTCCCACAGGGATTAATCTGAGTCCTCTTCTGTTTGGCTTCTACTTCTCAGAAGTCCAGGCCAACACGGAGAGATTCTGGCTGACCAAATTCGCAGACAACTGCAAGCTGGGAGCCATTATTAACTCCCCATGTGATGCAGACATCCTACAGAAATGCCTCACCGAGACCAA
Organism: Protopterus annectens; assembly: GCF_019279795.1. Taxonomy (NCBI): domain Eukaryota; kingdom Metazoa; phylum Chordata; order Ceratodontiformes; family Protopteridae; genus Protopterus; species Protopterus annectens. Next base: position 715,978,503 of record NC_056732.1, on the reverse strand, counting down.
TGACTGATGTTCAAACCATGGCCTTAAGCGTAATGCCAAAAAATGCGTCGTCATCTCCTTTGGGAAAAACTCAGTTCCCACTAATTACCACATCGATGGGAGCCCACTGTACACTGAAGGCATTATAAGAGATCTGGGGACACAGGTTGACAGCAACCTCTCCTTCGACCACCACATTGCCAATGTGGTCAGAAAGTCCTTCTATGTGGCACATCTCATTACCAAGGGTTTTGGATCCAGGAAGAAAGAGGTCATCACTTCTCTCTGCTCTTCCCTAATTAGACCAGTCATAGAGTATAATGCCCCATTTGGCATGTACCTCACTAGACACCTGGAATAGCTGGAGGGGCCATAAAGGTACCTCACGAAGAGGATCCTTGTTCTTAAACACATGTCCTATATGGACAGACGCAAAAAACTCCAGCTATTCTCTGTCTCATATTGTCTACTAAGAGGCAATCTCTGCTTAACTTACAAAGCCATGTCTGACCCAGCTCTGTTAGAAATGCTACAGCTAAAGAAATCCCAATCTCTCAGCACCACACGCTCCAGAGACCTCAACTTTTTTACCACAATGAACAGAACATGCTGGAGGGACAAGTTCATAACCCAGAGACTGCACATGCTCTGGAATAGACTTCTCATACATGTCAAGCAGAGCACCTCACTAGCCCTCTTCAAGAGAAATCTTGATGAGTGGATGGGAAATAGAAAGTTCACCCCGGGGATCACTCCAGTGGCTCTACTTGATAGAGGCACTGGGAACTAACATCAGGTGGCACGATGCCAGGGCACTTCTATGGGCTAGGCTTGTAAAGGCTCCAGGGCCATTAGCCTAGTACACACCTATGAACTACCCATTGCAATAAAATGGTCACAAGTGCTCTTTCTAAAAATTCCCTTCTACCAAAGTCTCTTGCATCAAAATTATCTTCATTTTCACTTCAGATATATATTTGAGCAGATACATAAGTGCATTTACCAGTCTTCCTAGTAGCTCACTGTTACTGTCTATTGCATAGCTGAGTGTGCTGTGTGACCCTTGCTGCTCTGGTGTAATATCTGGTTACCTGCTTCACTTTCATTTTACTTATTTGTGTACTAGCTACAAATGATTTACTCCAACTATATTGTCTTCTGTGTGTGTGTGTGTGTGTGTGTGTGTGTGTGTGTGTGTGTGTGTATGTGTGTATATATATATATATATATATATATATATATATATATATATATATGTGTGTGTGTGTGTGTGTGTGTGTGTGTGTGTATATATATATATATATATATATATATATATATATATATATATATATATATATAAAATTTTATTTTATTTTATTTTTAGATTACTTTGTATTGTATGCTCTGCTTTCTTCAATGACCTGGGACATGTTAGAATATAGTCTTTGTTTATACCTTGGTTGTGACTTATTTATTTGGTTAATGCATGCAGGGATGTATATCTAACTGATTCATTTAATTAGTGGCCTAAGTGCTTATCACATTAGTCTATCCTTGGTGTTTCTGCAAATTTTCTTACACTTCACCATGTGTAAACTGGACAAGGCTACCACCTTGCTGAGAACTGTTCTTCACAGGAAATCATTACGTGTGTGAATTCTAAGTATGCATAGTTGTTGTTGTTGTCTTTCGGCTTTTCCTGGTTAGGGGTCGCCACAGCGGAACTCCGGTCCATTAATGATTGGCAGTAGATTTTCACGAACGCTGAGGTGCCAGCTCAACATTCAACCTTCAACAAAGGCACGGCCATTTATGCATGTCTTTCGAATGCCCAACCCAACCGAGGGGAGGACATGCAGACTACACACAGAAGGCATTCCCCACACTCCAGCCGAGAATCGACCGGGAGAACCTCTTGCTGTGAGGCAACAACGCTACCGCTGCATTTTTCATTTTCTGGTGTTATATGAGTATGATGTTGGTAAATATAACGTCAGGATTAAAAAAAAAAAAACAGCACTTATCTTAAAAAATTCCATTGAGGTAAGTTCCTGAAGGGTTATACTTGCTGAGCTGAGTCCTTGTAAAGTTGAGCACTGGGGGTTCATAGGTGAAGTTTTTCCACATGTTGACTACCATATATATAAATGAATTGGGGCACATGCTATCATGTCTAGGCAATTTATATTCTCTTTATGTTCAGGTAATTATAAATTTACTATTTCCTGCCTAATGTACTTTCTTGTGTTTTTGCATATTTTTAATAGTACACTTAGTGTTTGTATATTTATTATTCCTTGTTACAATGAGCAGCAGATCCTTAATATAATAATTTAGACTTTGTACAGTGTGACATAAAATTCACTATCCTTCTATTTTTCCTTCAAGAATAATATGACTCAGCTTTACAAAATGGTTTTAAATACCACAGCATAAATATGATTAACAAGATTGTTTCTACCATAATGGATTAATAAAGCCTGTGTAACAAGGCAGCAGTTGTATCACACAGAGGTTGTAGCAGTTGCTTGGAAAATAAGCACCTGTTATGTCTTAAATCCAGCTAGCAAACAGAAAGTAAAGAAATAAAGTTTACACAGAGATGCATTTAATCTTTAGGTTGTAAACAGAGTGAGAAAATGTAAATAACAGAAGGAAAAGTAGATGAAAACTTGCCAAGTCATCACATTAAAGTCTGTTGTGCACAGCTGTTTTTTCCTTTAGTATAACTGTTCCTAGTGAATAAAGACTATTTTATGCATCACTTGACTGATAACCTGAGCATACAGAGTGCTGGCTGATAAGACATCCATTAAGTCATGGTTTACATCTGTTGATGGAAGATGTATTTTGATGCATTTACTTTCATCCTTTGGTCTTAATCACAACTGTCTTGTCTTTCAGCTTGCAAATATGATTTTGCCTGAGGATGAGAACTTTCTGTTGCTTTTCCGAAGAGAGACTCCCCTTGACAACAGTGTTGAATTTATGCGGGTAAGTCACTAGGAATCCTAATAAAAGCATACTGTGCATTTCCCCAGCAACAGTGCAAGTTTTGATTTGTACATTTACATTAATTGTAAACAAAAGAGAAAACACAATCTTTTTTATTCTATTTATATAATTTTCTGCATTGGGAGCTGTGACGACCGTGCCCTAGCCCAGCAATCAAGTAGCCTCAATCCTCATCACTAACACCAGGGAGGTCGTCTCATAGAAGAAGAAAGGATAACTAATACACACAGTAAAGTACAACTTCCCTTAAGTGCACACAGAAATCACAGTCAGTCTGGGGCTGGTTGCTCCCTTGCTCACCAGGTCCCCAATAAGACTCCACAATGGCACAGCTATAGGGTCCAGGTCTCAGCCGAGCTGGGCAAGCTAAAACCTCCAGTACCCTCTCTGTCCAACCAGTGCTTCATGTCCCTGCCAAGTAGCTGACAAAACACACACACACACACACTTTGATATAAGTATTTATACAACTTCACAGACACTCCTGGGAAAGGCTGACACAGATTCTCCAGCTTTGCCCCTTTACCCAGGCTATATGGTAGTAATTACTGCCACCACCCAGCTAATAATATCAGCTACTAAAAGGCCCTTAAAAGGGTGTCCAATTATTACTGTGCAATATTATTGCACAATGGCAGTATGACTAACAGTCAAGGCTTACTTTAGAGTGGCCTATTACAATAAACTCTATAAATATGCAATGTATTCTAGAGCTTATCTCTACACAAACCAGCGCCACAGGTAGAAGGTTTTAAAAATATTTAATAATAAATAATTAAAACACAAGACAAAACTACTACACCACAGAGCTATCTAAGAGTTCAGAGATCACTCAGAAACTTAAAATAATACAGTAGGACAGGTCTGATTTCAAAGAAAAATACCTAATTAATCTTTACTAGGTTTAACTATTCCTACAAGAAATCACAGTGCTAAAACTTATGTGAGCATAAGGCAGAGTGCTGATAAGTTGGATATCAAGATCAAAATGCTCTCAGTCTCTTGTGAGAAATAGTATTTAAATATTACTAACAAACATGTCTCGAAGGCCCTCCCAAATTACATAATTTTTGACACTTAGGTTTTCCCAGTATTCATATTGCATCATCTTAACACCTGGTCAGAAACTTACAACAATACAAGGCATTTCACATGTATATGCTAGCAGAAACCAGAGCAATAAAGCACCTTCCACATCTAAATTCTGGTCATAAACTTTAGCTTTAAAACAATGGGCATGAAACCTTCATCCAGCCGCACTGGAGCCAAATTCTAACATGAAAGGGTCACAACATGCTTCACTGGGCCAGTAGAGTGCAATGTTGTCACATATTTTGCAGTTCCACATTTCACGGTATTCTTTACACTCAAGAAAAACATGCATGTATTTTACATTTATTTACAAATGCCAGAATTATGTATCAAATTCTATTTGGCTAGGCTGGCAGCCTTTGCTCATCTCTCCCCAATTGTCAGATGAGCTACATGATGACAGAAAGGCATACATCTGCTCTGGCTACAGCAAATTTTTACAACATTGCTGGAAACCTTACTTTTCAACCCACTACATGTATAAACTCATATTATGTCTTTCAGTAATTTTTTTTTTAATTCCTTAGAAATGAGATATTGCAGTAAACAAAGTCACAAGATGATGTACTTAAATAAGGTGTTATGAACAGAAGTAAAATAAAGTGTTAGTGCAGGCATAAAATATGTTTAGAATTGTATTTATTTATTTTCATTTGTATGGCAGCTAGAGGTTGCACATTTATATCAGAACTGCTTCTATTAGTGGTAAATGCTTAGTTACCAGTGACTGAACATTTGTTTGTTTACATGCAACATCTGTACTTTCCATAGCCTTGAAATATTTAACAAAAAATAATACTTCTCTGAATAAGAAATGCACATTGAAAGCTGATACAGGCATACACTTTTTGTATTGTAGCTTGTATATCATCTGATAAAATGGAATAGCTTTGTACTTATAAATTTAATTTTGTAAGTTAGTATTTAATAATAATATGTTACTGAATTTTGAAAAGGCAGGGAAGTATAGTACTTCAGTTATTGGTTTAAGAAGCAGGAGTCCCAGCTCTATCCCAGATGTATACTTCATAATGCCAATATAGTTACATGACATCTGTCACTGTCAGGTGTGTCCTATAAAGTTAGTTTGGGTTTTTCAGCAGTGAGATTCACCCATTCACAAAATGAGAACAAAATTCGACTTGTGCATAAATAGTCCTGGCTCAAGAACTTTTCTTACAAAACTGAAACAAAGTGCTATGCAAACACCAAATTTAAGGAATTCTTACTCCACTTATCTGCTCTGCTAAGTACACTATATCATCTAAGCTATGTAAACAAGTATATATGTTATACTTTTGACTGAAAAGTATATGAAAAAAAATAAGGCTTTTGACTGAAATATAACAGAACAGCGAGTCAGTGACTGTGTGACTGCATAACTGAAAACATTGAAGATTACTAATATCATTACTTATTCAGCAGCAAAATTAGAGATATGTTCTCTTGACACTCAGGCAGTGGTATACCTGAATACATGAGTGGATTGGGCACAGAAGGGATTTGACTTCCTATTTTGATACTGAATAAGAAGCAAAATGAAGAAAATTATTTATCTTACAAATACATACTATTGCCTACTGTAGTATACCATGGCATATTAGCAAGCTAGAAGGGCCTAAATGCCCATGCTTGAAATATTTGTATGTATGTATGTATAAGGCATCATTGCCCCATTCTCCAAATACCAACAGAGACAAACAGGAATTCACAAGTAAACTTCTAATATTGTTATATGTTTAGAAATGCAATGTTGTTAAGTTAGAGGAAATAGTTTCCATTTCATGCAAAACAGCTTGTTAGCCTAATAATGCTTTCTGATCTTTTTATGTCACTGTCCCTCTCATATCTACTGTCGTAGCTATCTGGTGTTGTGCATGAGCTGACCAGGGCATCAGTGTGTATTACTAGTTAGAATTTCTTTCTTTTAAAATACAGTGAATGATGACTGTATGTCGGGAATCATCCCTATCCACCCCTGCTAACTACAAAGTGCTTGCTGTGATCGTGAAACAGTCATCCTTCCAATAAAAAGCTCTGCTAGTATCTTCTTTTCTACCCAGCAATATTGTATGTTGGGAATCAATCCTATCCATCCCTGCTAACAAAAAAGTGCTTGCTGCAATCAGTGAAATGGGCATCCTTCCAACAAAAAGCTCTGTTAGTACCGTCTTTTCAACCCAGCAATATTGTATGTGTGAAATCAACCCTATCCACCCCTGGTAATTACAAAGTGCTTGTCTCGATCGATGAAACTGACACCCTTCCAACAAAAAGCTTTGCTACTACTTTTTTTTCTACCCAACAATATTGTACGTGTGGAATCAACCCTCTCCACCCCTGCTAACTACAAAGTGCTTGCCATGGCCAGTGAAACGGGCATACTTCCTACAAAAAGCTCTTCTACTACCATCTTTTCTACCCAACAATGTATGTGCTCCTATTAACTCTTAATTTGTAGACTGCTTGTAGCCCATGGTCACTCGTTGCATTTCCTTAGCTGCTTCTGGCACTCCACACCTTCCTTTAGCAGTCACATCTTCTTTTTCGAGCTCCAAGCCCTCTGTCTCTTTCTCTTTTTCTTCATCCATCTTTTTCACTCTTTTTTGTCCACCTTTCTGCCTTCTGAAGCACCCCACTGCTCTCTCCTCTGCTCCTTCTCACCTTTGCCATTCTTTAGCACTCAACTGCTTTCTTTTGTTCTCTGCTTTAAATCAGTATTATTTCAGTTGGAACTCATTGTTTATATTTAAGTCCCACAGCTTATTACTTACTCAGTCATTTGGCTTTAACTTTAGAAAAAAAGAAAAAAGCTTAGAGTTTAAATTACATTTTTAAATTTACTGATTGTTCCTGATGACTCCTTTTTAGATACAGGTCCAACCTGCTCTGTTCATCCTCAGCCCATTCAGGCTCACTCTGCTCCCCTATGGTATCCCTAGTTCCCACCCACCCCTACATACTCTAGATTTATACTCCAACTACCTTGTCATATTATCCCCTCCTCCTACCACTCAACAACCAATAAATTTCATTTCCCAATTACATAACTTCACTATCTCCACTCCTAACTTTCTAAAACCACTCCCTCACCTAACTTTATCACACCCTCTTTCCCTCTTCTCTTCCCTCACTTACACTAGTCTTTCCAAACAATTTTTATTCTCCTACACTTTACTCTTACATTCCTATCCTCCTTACATACATTTCACTACTAAATTTCAAACTCACCTAACCATCAATCCTCTCTTTACAACTCCTTTACTTTCATACCTACAACCTTCCTACCATGCTTCATATCTACTTAACAACTCCAGTAATTCTCCTTCTCACCTTTCTAACATCATATCATACTGAACTATTATACCTAAAACCTCCAGCCACACTTAACAATAATGTCACCACCCACTCATGTTCAATCTCTCCTTCTTTATTTAACTTCTCCTATACACCTCTCCTAAAAATTAAAAAAAAAACTGTTGTATTTCCGGCCCCCAAAAAACTTAAGCTAAAATTCTACACCTCCTATCAATATTCTCCAAACCTTAGCCTACTAACAAAATTACTTCTGCTTGCTGGAGACATTCACCCCAATCCTGATCCCTCCACCTCTCCACCCAAGCCAACCTCCCTCCACCTCTATCTGTCCTCCATCCCACCTTACCTCATCCTCCCCCCGACCTCTTCCACCCCCAAAAATTAACCATCCTCTCAATGAACATTCAAGGAATTTTCAGTAGAACCTCTGAACTCCACTATTGGATATCCCATAATACTCCTCATATCTTAGCCTTATCTGAAACCTGGCTAAAACCCCATATCTCAAATGATGAAATCCTACCTCCCAGGTATAACATCTATGGGCTGGATAGATTCCCAAAAAAGGGGTGTAGTTGCTATTCTTTATTCTGACCAACTTAACTTTTCTCCCTATCTACTCCTCTCCCCAACATTCACCCTGCTGAAGTATTAATAGTCAACTGTCACATAAACAACCATAAAAAAGATTTGCTATTGCTTCTGTTTATATCCCACAAGGTAATAACAACTCCTTCCTTGAAAACATACTGTCATGGCTATCACTCAACATTCCCTATGAAATAGTCCTCCTCAGTGATGTAAATATAGATTGGAAAAAGTATTTGTAGACTCACCCAATGTCAGCATAAATCTTCACGGCTTCAGTCAACTGATCTCAACCCCCACTCATGTAAATAAGAACACTAATACAGGCTCTGTCCTAAACTGGATCCTCACTACTGATCCTAAGCTCTTTCACAACCACTGTACTCTACCTGACTCAATAAGAGACCATCTGACCACCCACATCCAAAGACAATCCCTCCAACTGTATAGGTCACACTTATACAAAGACTGCCGCTAACCCACCAATTTTAGTGCTATGACATTCAGCAATAGACTTTCATCCATCAGCTGGTCTTGCCTCTAACATCTTCCCCTTAATGACACAGTACTAACATTCAACCAAATTATTCTAGATATTCTCAACTCCCAAGCACCTCTAAAGAAAATCAGGATTAAATCAAATTATGCCACCTGGCTTTCAAAATACACTTGCTCCCTTATGCATAAAAGAGATAGTGCCTGGAAAGCCTGGTTAACCCCCCCCCCCCACACACACACACACACATACCTTCAAAACTCAAAGAACTCAGAAAGTGTACCAAAAAACAAATTTATAATGACAAGAAATAATTGTACTATAAGGCCCAAATCAACCACTACTCTAATCCCAGAAATGCTTGCTGGAGCACCATAAACAAAATTCTTCATCCAGGTAGTCGTTCTACTCCTAACCGCTACCCAAATAGAACTCCTACTTTATCAACTCTATCCACAAACTAACATTTACAGACCCTAACATCAACCCCACTACCTCTTCCCTTACTCATACCAATAAAAGCCCCTTCTCACTGAAACCTGTCCCCACTGCATACATGAAATCACTCCTGCAAAAACTAAAATCTTGCTCTCCCTCTACTGATAAATTGCTCCCTCTCTTTCTCAAGCTTGCCACTGAATACTAATTAATAGACAAATCCAAAAATCCATAGTGCCTGACATCTAGAAATCACTCTATACAATACCCCTGCACAAAGGAGGTAACTCCACTGACCCTCTCTAACTTTAGACCCATAGCCATTGTCTCCCCACTTTCAAAAATTCTCAAAAATGTTTAGACACTCAGCTTTTCAAACTTTTAATCCAGGAAAACCTTCTGACTTCTACCCAACATGGCTTTAAGGCAAACCACAAAGCTGCTACTGCCCTTATATCTTTTATAAATACTGTAGCTGAAGCTAGAGATAACAATCGACTAGTCTTCTGTTTATTCCTAGACCTTTCAAAGACCTTCGATATGGTATCTCACTGTAAGCTACTAACAAAGCTTTCTGAACTCAACCTCTCATCATCCACTCATCTCTGTTTCTCCAGATACCTTACAAATAGGCTACAGTCCATCAGATGGCAGTCTTCCTGCTCCCCCTCCCTTCCTCTCCAAACTGGAGTCCCCCAGGACAACCTCCATACAGCCTGCAGCCGCACTTCTCTTATATAATATGCTGACGACTATACACTCATCTCCTTATCTAACAGCTTCTCTCATGTCCACACGCTTACCCAAACTCCTTTCTCTCTATTGAAAGATGCCTTACAGATAAGCAGCTCATCTTGAATCCTAAAAAAACCCCTCCTTCTCTTATTACCAAAATCTCTCTCCCATTACAAATCTGCCTTTACCATTTCATCACTCAGCAATACCATCATCAAAGCAGAATCTCACACCGAGCTCTTTGGCATCATTGTTGATGATCAATTAAAATTCAACCTGCATATTCAACAGTGTAGGAAGAAAACACATCAAAAATTCGGACTACTCTACAGGAATAAAAAAATCCTTACATCTGACTCTAAACTCTCTCTGGCTCAGGCATTCCTCCTACACTGCCTACTCTGTGCTGCTCCAGTTTTAGCAAACCTCCCATCCACACTTATTACAAGCTTGAACAAACTTATAATAAAATTGCTAGATTTGCCACAAACCAACCTTACAACTCTTACCACTGCCTTGCACTAAAGAAACTACAATGGCTAGAATTCCCCCAACAACTTTTCCTCATACCGCTACAAATAACACACTCCATACTCAACAAACCCACTGTCTGCCCCTCGCTAACTACTATAGTATCTTACTACACCTCAAACCATTAAATCAGAAGCTCTGACCAACATCTTGTGGATATTTAAAAATCCATTAATAAAATTGGTAAACTCATACAAATTCTTGGTTTCGCAAGCCTGGAACAAACTCCCTTCTAATGTCAGAAATATCTCTCACATTAATCAGTTAAAAAAAACTGCTGAAAAACACACTATCAAACTCATGGACCTGTCCTGCCAAGACCCTACATAACCCACCCCTCCTTCTTTTCCTTAATCCTATTTCTTCACTTTATTCTCAGCTCTAACTATTCTGACTCTGCTTCACTCTAACAAGAGTTAACTGAAACCTTAATACAATAGATGTTCTTTCTCTACTACAAACTATGTAAATATGTATGATGCATCACTTCCATGATATGTAACACCATTATATATAATTTTAGTCATTTTTGCTTTGTTTACTTCATGTCACCTAAAACCTTAATACACCTGACTTTCTTTTTGCCATTACAATCTATGTAAATATGTATACTTTAATATTTTCATTATATGTAACACTATTGTATATAATTTTTAGTAATTTCAGTAATTTTTTGCTTTTACTTCGTCAACTGCTCTTTTTGTATTATGTTCACAATTTGTTGTATTTATACTGGACCTCTTCTCCTCGGGTCTCCAGTGAAAATGGGCACCTTGGTCCAATCTGGTTAATTAAACAAAAAAAAAAAAATATATATATATATATATATATATATATATATATATATATATATGAAAATCAGTAAATAAATAATTGTGAGTAATATAATATTAACTAATTTAATTTGCAGGATCCAAAAATAAAATGAAAAACACACCACAGTATTTAATTATGCAGCACATTGCTGCCTACAAATTTTTGTTTTCCTTTTTAAACCAAAATCAACTGCTAAACTGTCTCAGCTAGTAAACAGTAGACAAAGACTTGTTAATAGCATTTTTGGGTTTATGTTTACATGACTGTTACAGCAGACTTCTTATCCAGTGAAGTGAAACGATGTGGTGTTTGAGCACTGTTCCAAACTTTGAAGCAAGGGAAGTCTCTTTTCAGCTGAACACTTAAGAGAGCTACATATACACAGACACACAAAAAAACAGACAGACAGGCACACAGATACACACACACACACACACACACACACACACACACACACACACACACACACACACACACACACACACACACAAAACACAACACAACCATGTTCTTGTTATAAATACAAAAAAAATATCCTTTTCATCTGATTACAGTACATGCCCAGAGTCATGCACCAGAGAGGTAGCTGCTCTGTGTTAAACTGCATGCAGACTGTAATACTGAGGATAAAGGTGAAAGAAAAATTTGGTTTAACATAGAAAGAGAATGAAACAAAGTGACCTGGGTGGTGCGTAATCTTGTTAGGAGTACTAACTAGCACACTGCTTGAGGAAGACAAACAATGGAACAAAGTAAAAAAAGACAAAGCGGGCAAAGAAAAGTAAGATATAATTTTGTTTTGTAATTTTAATTTGACCAAAGCTGAGTGAATGATAACTGCTTTTACTAGGGAGCAAGAGAGAATGAAGGGGAAAGAGAAGGAAAGAGGTAGAGAGCGAATTAGTGGCTGCAAGAGGTGGAGGTTTAGAAAACAGATTTAATGGTCAGAATGGAATTGAATGGGAAGATACTTTATTTGATATGTATAAGGTCATAAGGGTTTGCTGACATTGATAAATTCATATTTGTTGGCAGAAACATCAAGTTCAAGTTAATGTTTATTATGGGACTTATAACTAAGACCTTTACATAATTGAATGGAAGTGTGTACGTATAATAAAATATACAAAACAAAATAAAATAACAATGGTTAAACAAACAAAAGTGGTTATACCACATAAAAATAACTGTTCAGACAATACATAAAGCATAAAAGGAATATGGTTAAACAGAAAAATAAAACTTAACTCCATAATGATAAATGGCTGTAAACCATTATTTATTTATTTATTTCATATTTGTTAACCCAGTTAGTCCAACTGAGTGTGCAAACAAACCCATTTTCAGTGGAGACCCAAGGGGAAAGAGCCAGCAAACATAAGCAAAGATTAACATACAGGACAAAAGCTATTAAAAATAACAATGCAAATACGAAATTAATTATAAAGAGAAAAACAAAAGAAAAACATTATGAGCATAAAGGGTTGGACTGACAGCAGTGGTCTAAATTTACTACATATAAGAGTAAAACAAAAAGATAATCATTGTTCAAAAGAAGGAAAATGTACAGACATTGATAGGAAGTGGGGGGAAAAGATAAATACTGTAGAGAATGGGAGGGGGAGAGAAAGGAGGGGGCTATAGTAGTAGAGCTGAGAGTTTAGGAAGTTTGTTTAAGCAGAAGTTACTAACAGAGAAAGAAAGTTAGGAGCTGTAACAGGTTATATAGTAGGATAGACTAAGACTACATGTGGTCAAGGCAACAGCAGAATTTCAAGTTTAGTAGGTGGGATTTAAGCTCCTTTTTTATAAAGGGAAAGGAAAGGAAAGGTTGGATCTAATATGGAGAGGGAGTTTGTTCCAATTTACGGAGTGTTTGTAAAGTAGTTTGCCAATATTCCTTTAGGGTTTATAAACGGAGAGAAGATGCCAGGGAGGAGAGTAGAGAGTAACATGGGAGGCAAGAGCAAGGCAGGGCAGGCAGACGAGTTGTTGAGTATAGAAAAGGTAGTGTGGAGTTGCGATTGTAGGAGAAGGTGCGGAAACTCCAGCCACTGAAGTTTGTTTAGTGAGAGGCAGTGATGTGACGAGAGTGGTTGGTTTAGAATAAATCTGGCAATTTTGTTGCATATTTATTCCAGTTTCTGCACTGAGGTCGTCTGAATATTGGTAAGGATGGGGAAGCATATAGAAGACTAGGTAAGAGAGATGTCAGTGCAAGAGTGCGTTTGGTGGCAGTACTGAGGACATTTTTGTTCCTATAAAGCAGTCCAAGTTTTTTGGTGGGTTTTTTGATGCCCTGTTGTATGTGCAAGTCAAATTTTAGTTGGTCATCTATTATTACTCCAAGGAGTTTGGTGTGTGAGGCAGAGGAGAGAGTGGTGTCATCTAGGGAGGAAAGAGAAAAGTTGGATTTAAGGTGAGAGAGTGTCTGAGGTAGGAAGAGAAGGAGTTGAGTTTTTTTTGGGTTAAGGATTAGTTGATTATTTCTGAGCCATTTTTCAACAGAGATAATGGAATTCTGTGTTAGTGTGTGTAGTTCAGAGATAGTATTGAAGATAGATAAGAGAGTAGAGTCATCTGCGTATTGTATTACAGATGAGAGACTGCAGGATGAATGTAGCTTGTTGGTAAAAATGTTGAAAAGGAGTGGTCCAAGTATGGAGCCTTGGGGTACTCCTGTTTGAACAGCAAGGAAGGGTGAGAAAGCCTGCTGCCATCTAACAGCTTGTTTTCTGTCTGTAAGGTAGGATTGGAACCAGCCAAGAGTAGAAAGAGACAGGTTTAGGTCTGAGAGTTTAAGAAGGATGGGATGAGACACAGTATTGAAGGCTTTAGGGAGATCAAGGAATAGACAGGAGATGAGGAGGTTGTTGTCCCTAGCTTCTGCAACCTTTTGAGTAAAGGATAGTAAAGCAATCGAGGTACCGTGTTTAGGGCGAAAACCATGTTGCGCGGGGGTGAGGAGATTTTCGTGAATGAGATAGAACAGTTGTTGAGTATGTATATACTTTTCAAGGATCTTAGAGAGCAGTGAGAGAATAGCAATTGGTCTATAGTTAGAGGGTTCACCAGAGTTACCACCTTTGTGCAGAGGAGTGGTATAGAAGCATACCTCGCAAATGTACAGATTTTCGCAGAATGCCCAGATATTTGCCTCATATTTTGGTCTGTTTCTCATAAAATTTTGGTTTTCTGTCAAATCACTGGCAAATTGATGAGGGTTGAAGTCAGAAAATAATGACAGACATTTGAGTTCCAGAATTCATACCCTTCAGAAAATTCATGCTCATGCAAAACCTGTTATTCTACCAACTTTCTAAGTTTGTAACAGCAATATTTAAAGAGTGTCCCTATTTCTGGGCCTTTGTCCCCCTATTGTTTATGTTTTTTTCCAGATTTCTTGCTCTAAGAGGTTGAGAGGTATGTGTAGAAGGATTTCTATAGTTCTGGTACAGTAGATTCCTGAATGGAGCGGTTGATTAAGATTGATACAGGATATGCAATAGAGTTTAGCAGCAATTTTCAAAAATTGAGGGGGAAGTTTATCAGTGGATAGAGAGTATGGTTTTAGTTTAAGAAGCAGGGATTTTATATATTTAGTAAAAATAGGTCACAAGGTAAAAGGAGAGACAGAGGATCATAGAGGTTTAGGGGGAGGTGAGGGTGACACAGAAGAGTTGGGATGAGCAGAGTTACCAGAGAGTAGGAGTTTAGAGATGCTGTCTATTAAGTGTTTGTTGAGTAATGTTAAAATTACTTCCTTATGAATATCAAAGGTATGAATGATGGTAGAATGCAAAAGAGGTTCATAGGTAAGTACAAGGGTAGCTGCCCTTGCGGGTCATTTTAACCTTAGCTAATTTCCCTTACAAAGGTGAGACTCTATCCCTGTACCTTGTGCCTGTGAGATAAACACCTTAGCCATTATACCAACCCTCAACCCAGAATGATTGACCCAGGAGGGACTTGAACCCACAATCTCCAGCTCTAGAGGCTGATGCTTTATTCATTAGCAGATTAACTTAGTAGTAGTCTATTAACAGATGAAATCTATTTGAACAACGTCAGTGACTGCCAGACTAGAACTGCATAGAAACATGGCCAGTTAAGAAACATCCAAGAAAAACAGTAGCTGCTGAGTAAATGTATGGATCAAAAACAACTTAACAAATGAAAATAAAACTCTAAGCTAAAATGTCTACCAGCAAAAAACTTTAATAGGAATGAAACAAAATAAACAACGGTAAGCACTTTCACAGTTTAGGACACTGCTTCTTCAGACAGATACAAAACAGTGTTAACAATGGTATTTAAATAGTAAAAAACATCCAATTACATCCATTAAAACCACATTATAAAAAATGAGGTCATTCATACTATTCACTCACAAAATACAAATAACTAATAAAGAAGCTGCTAAGGGCCAAGTCCCTTCTATCAGTCACAGGGTATCAAATGAACAACCAATGAACTCTCTTAAAATGTACAAGACCACTAAATTAATGATGAAGTGGGCAGAATTTCAACACAGGCTTAAGTGATAGACTATCATTCAACCCTGGTTCCATAAAAGCTTTCAATAAAACAATCCATTTCTGCTAAGCACACTGTTTTATTTCTAAGATTACATCCCCTTTCATTAACACAAACAATCTCAAGTACAAAGAACCTAAAGACATGCTGGCTTCCACAAGTGATAAGGGAAGGTGATTATTTGATTGCTGATATGTAACCGCAGATTTCCATACTCGCAGGTTACTTTCTCTCTTTGTATCTGTTATACACAAACACAAGCAGACACACACACGCACATGCACACATGCACACACACACATGCACACACGCACACACACACACACACACACACACACACACACACACACACACACACACACACACACACACACACACACACACTTCACCTCTGGCATACCTGAACATGCACACCATTCTATCATCTGTAGTAATCCTTACAACAAGATATTACAACCTCAGCACAAGAATTCAGGATAAAGCCAAAAATAATGGGAGACAAAGGTCCAAAAATAGGGACACATTTTAAATATTTCTCATAAACTTAGAAATCTGCCAGACAAAAAAAAGGTTTTATGTTAACATTCATTTTCTGAAGGATATGAAGTCTAAAACTCAATTGGCTGTTATTATTTAGTGACTTTAATCCTCAAAGATTTGCCAGAAAAACACAAATTTTATGAGGAACAGATCAAATATTTGTGCCAGGTATCTGGACATTCTGCAAAAATCTGGACAGTTGAAAGGTACTTTGTTATTACAAGTCTGATGTTCTGAATGGGGCATTCAGATCCTCATAGCGGATCATAAGAGAACCTGAAAGGGATCAGGCATACTACTGAGAAAGTAATAGGAGTCCAACATACGCAGCTTTGGTCATTTGTAACCATAAACTGCCTTAAATGGAACAGAACCATAGCAATGCTTAGTGTCACAGTATTAGATAAGCTACATTCAGGCATGAGTCTGTGCCCATTATACACACACACACATATATAGGTTAGGTAGTCAAGTACATATTCACAAAGCTCACAAAATAGCTTGCTATGTAAGGCATTAACAGATGTCTTAGGAAAGCGACATAGGTACAGGTTTCACTTGACAGCTTTTCCTGCTTTTGCTTTAAATTTATTCAGGTTGGCTTTTCTTTCTGAAACCTGACATTACGGTGGAAAATGATGATGCTCATATACATCTGGACAACAGACATGTATATGCAGACTACAACGAAAGCCTCAGGTCAACAAAGTTTGCTTATCCAGTATTTTTATGTCCTTACTAGATACCAGTTTCCTGCTGTGGGCTCTAAATGTTCTTTAATTAAACTAACACTGCAGTGTATTGTTCAGTTCCAAATGTCAGCCTAGAAAGGCTTAGCATACAGGTACATTATCCATTCAGACAAACATAACAACCAAATAAATATCAGTAGGTTAATGCCATACGGACAAGGGTGGATTCTAAGTCTTCACACCAGAGGGTGTGAGATAATGTAAGATATCTTAATAGTCGTGACTAGCTTAATGTCAGAACCATTCATGTTGCATTTGTTAGCTCCCATTTGGGACTGCGGAATTATTATGCAAATAATTATTTGCTATCAGTGCACCAATATGTATGCTCCTCCACTGTGCAGAAAAGGCTGTCTCTTTTCAGATACACTTAATAGCATTAAGGTACTTCTCATGCCTACCAATGTACCTGAGGTAAATGTCTAAGGGTATCATAATGTTTACTTTGCCATATCTTGCTGCTTACGTATTCTACCCTTCTCGGTATTATAAAATCAGGGTTATGTAAATCCTCATCTTCTGCTAAACACATGCCTCTTAGAAACAGAGGTGCTGAGAACAAAAGAAAATAAAACAATAACTATCACCAATTGTCATTGTGTTATTTCAGTACAGCTGCCTGAAAGAAATACCCGATTCATGTCTGAAAGAAACAGATGTACTCTTCCTGTTAAGGATGCCATGTTGATGAAGATGAGTCATATGGAACAAAAAATAACCTGAAAATGATAGAAGGGGTGCAGGGAGTTGAGTTAATGAAATCTGAGGTACTGAAAGCAAATGGAGCATTTAGGGAACTGAAGATGGCAGCTTTTTGAGTCTTCTCTTTAACTGTCTACTACCATCACAAAACCTAAATGAGCTGTATGTAGTGTCAGCTGGAGTTACATTAAGAATGACTGGATATAATTTTCATTAAAAAATTACTAATAAAGTTAGTGCTGGTGTGTGAAGCAGTAACAGCAGTAGTTCTACTAACTAAATATGCACTTGTGAAACAGATATTTATATATCTGACATGGTCTTCTTTGAACCACTATATTTAAGCACACTGATTCAACAGCAGTCATCATATTAGCATTGACAAACAAAGATGAACAGACACAGACAGACAGACAGACAGACAGACTGACACACTTTTAAAGCCTGTTTTACATAAAAACATTGAGTACTCCGTATTTCATCTTAAAATGCCACAAGTCTCTTTAAAAAATTTCCACACAATCTGAATGTACTAATATCTGAAAATATATTTTGATATTACACAGCAGTTAATTTCACAAAAGAAATATCACTCGGTTCTTTTGTTTTGGCATTTGACTATTTGCTTGCTCTATTTAACACAAAATGTGGCTCTATATTGCCATTAACTTGATTTCTTTAGTAATAAACCATGAGACTCTCAAAGCTCCAATCTACTTATCACTCTTACCACACTCTGAGAGGGTCCTGCAATGCCATCTCTGGCAGATAAAAGATTTATTTTCCATTTTGCACTTCATTTAAATGCTGATTTTTGTGCTTGAAATCTTTTTCAAGTAACCCTTGTAATATACTGTTTTCTGATAGCTGAGAACGGCTCCTTTGAGAAGCTTCATTGTTAAATTCTTAAATTGTTTGTTACTTCATGCATAAAGGCCAAAGGCCATTCAGAATGTAGTCATCAATGAATGTAAATACCTTGGGACCCAACCAAGTATCAAATTGTTTTGAAGAATGCCAAAAATGTAAAGGAACCTTGTTCCAAAGTTGAACCAGTGACTGCATTGAATATTTTGCTCTTAAGACAGTCATTGACTATTCAGTTTTGTAACTAAAATATGCACCTCTGGTTAATATGCTTGTATTCAACAATCCAATATTTAGTACAGATCGATATTCTTCACTCAAGTGCCCCCTGTAGGCTAAACAAAGCTTACCTTTCATATATCTGTAACTGGTTGAAAAGAAGCCTAGACTTTCAGTCAAGATGGGTATGATTTATCTCTACAAGTAATGATACACTTTGTAAATTTTCATTGAATACTTTCTAAAACCAGGAAATCACCTTTTTTGGAGGAGCAAAACAATGTTATACTCAGTGATGGCTTGAACATATGCTATAAACAACCTTGAAAGATAGTCATTATTTCTTATTTTAAAGTTCATAAAAATTAACCCAATAACTTTTTAATGCCTTAGCTTTAACTTTTAAGGCATTAGTCCTATATTTAATATTACTACAAGTAATAATACTTGAATATGTATATTCTGTCAACTTCTGTGGGGACCTAAGGTTATTTGATATTCAACCACTGGTTTCCAAGATGCAAAGTAACACATTTATCCTTATTAACTTAGTCCCGTTAAATCTAACCATTCAGCCACCAAACACAAGTAAGTGCTGAAATAGTCAATATCCTATGTTAATGTAATAACACAACCTAGTTTAATACTGTCCAAATATTTGGCCATCCAAACATTAGATATTTTAGGAATAAATGAAATTGCCAGGTTGAACAATACTGGGTCTAGAACTGAACCCTAGAAGACCCTTTTGTTCACTTCAAGCCAAGCTAGATGTAAAATTTCCTATCCTCACTCTCTGCAATGCACCACAAAGCCAGTTAGCCACCCTGTGAACAATGTGTGGATTAACTTTGTGTTTGAGGACTGCATCGATAATAGCAGAATGAGTGACACTGTCAAAAGCCTTAGACAAATCCAAATAGACCACCACTACAGATATGCCCATATCTAAGGCAATTGTCACTGTAAAATTCAATTTCATTAGTGAACATAGAACTTTTTTGTGAAACCATGTTGCACGAGGTCCATTAAACATTTCTGAAAATATCGATTAAGAAAGAAAAGTAGACACTTCTCAAAACTCTTACCCCCCAGTGAAGTAAGACTGATAGGTTGCCACCTTATGAATTGGAATTATGTCTGCAAGTTTCCAGGTAGCAAGAACAATGCCAGAATACAATGGGTTATTAAAAAATTGAGTGATAGTAACTGAAATATATTCACTGCAATATACCCAGAAAATGTCTGGAAAATTATCAGGTCCCATACCACTATCCTGTTTATCCAGCTCAAAGATGTTCACACAAGGGTCAGATTGAAAACTGATCACACACAATCATCTTCTACAAAATTCTAGCATCAGAAACATTGCCAAACAATGTAGCATCTTCTGCCAAGAAGTGCTAATAGAGCAAGTTCACCAATTATTCCAATTATTCACTGTTGAGCACTTCACCTCAAAAAGAAAACGGTCTGAAAGATTTAACCTTATTACCAATGTATCTAACATAAGTATAACATTTCTTAGAACCAGGGCTACTAACTAAATTATCTTCAAATTTGCTTTTTGCGAATCAGGAAGAGGCATTTAACCTTCTGGAAACCAAGTTATAGGCCCATTTTAAATAACTTCTCTTGAACTTCTTTCAAAGCCTAAATTTCTTTCTCTTTTTTTTCTCACAAGTTTAGCATGATCAGTATTCCACCAAAGAGGTGTAGTCCTTAGTACACTGTTAGTCACTTTTTTTTTACATCCAGACAAAAGAACTTCACAAATGTTTTCAAAGTCCTGCCATTTATTCACAGTATTATTTACCTTAGAGGAATTCAAGTGCATATAATTTATTTCATTAATAATGTTCAGATCAAACAGCTTAGACTTACCCAAAATACTGTTTTGTTGATTCATATGAAAACCTTTACTTCTTACATTAAATTCAAAAGCTGAGAGATCTGAACTGCATAATGGATACAGTTGGTTAATCTCAGACATTTTATATGGCATATTTGTAAGTAAGAGATCTAAGATATTATTTGTATTATTTGATCTGGTAGGAAAATCAATCATCTCAGTTAAATTGTGTAACATACATAAATCATAAAAATTAATCCTGTATCATTGTTGATGTTGTGCCATCAGACCAACTGATCCCTGGAAAGTTAAAGTCACCTAATATTACTGGGTTATCATAAGTCGTAAACTTGACCAAGCCATTGATATACCAGAGCTGATCAATACTTGATAATGCAGGGCTTTCATAACAAACTAACAAGTGTAATGGGAGGCCAGAGTCAGCAACTAATACTTTCACAAAAATCAATTCCAAATTATAATCCACTTCTAACACCCTAACATTTAGCCATTGAGCTACAAAAATAACCACTCCCCCCTCTATCATATTATTTCTCAAGCAGCTAAATTATCAATACCCAAGAAGATGTATTCCTTCACTATTCCATGATTCAGTAATTATAACAGAGTCATAATTATTTACTGAACAGACTTCATTTAGTTCACTTATTTTATTAGTTAAACTTTGAACATTAGCATGATACACTTTCAGTAATCTGGGATGTCTAGCATATTTGTAATTAACCTTAATTCCTGGGTAAAATCTAAAAAAATGTTTCACGAAATCAAACATTTTTAAATTAAACAATTTACCACCTAAATAATTCAAACACACTTTACTGACAGTGTTACTGTATAAGTTGCTACTTTGTATTTTGTTGTTACTTAATGGTTGTATTCCTGCAGTTTTGGCTCTGCTAAAGGGATTCTACACAGTTTCCTTTGTTTTAAGAGCCTGTTGAGAAACTCTTGGCTGATTCCCACAGAGCTCATCAACACTTGATGTCTTCACCTGAGCCTTTGAATTGATTTCCTTGCATCATGTGGCATCCAGGCACAAGCTAAGTACTTGCATGTAAAATTTGCACTTCCAGAAGCTGTTTTAGTGATTAACTGTTGATTCCAAATGTCTCCATAGCCAGCTTGATAGATATGGCTATTCTGAGATAATGTAGCAATTGTCTTATATTCACTGACAAACTTTTAATCCTTAAAGTAACTAACACAGTGTCAAAGGAAAAAACTTCAAAGACCAATACACGTAAGGTTCAGTTAAGGCACATTTAATAACTTGCTGCAAGGAGACAAAAACATGCAAATACAGGATTTTGCCTAACTACTAACAGGAAGCATGCTATTCTTATCCTGTTTTACAAGACATGGCCTTCTATGGCTGACGTAATCAAACACAACTTTCAGTATTGTTCTACAGCAGATGTTACTCAGATTTTCTGCTGACATGACTAGATTTATGAGAAACTTTTGAGAAAAACAACCTGGCCTTGGTGGGCATTAACCCATTACAGGCTTCTATTGTACAGTGTTACATTTCAAGGTACTTTTCTAACTCAGATACAAGCAGATACTGATTGCAGTTCATATTTTCAAGCAGGCTTTTTTCTAATTATCTATAGCTTCTACAGCTGTGTATTTTCTCACAGCACAAGCGGAACTTTTTGTCTAAGTTTCATAACATTTATACAAGTAGTATTGTTCTATTCATTATTTTCCTAACACAGGCAGAAATCATCTGCTTCTCAGTAAATTTCCACACATAAGCAAAAATTTTAGCTGACAATACAAGGTCAGAAAGCATCTACAGTTTGTACAGATTTATGCAGTATGAAATAGAATAAATGTGTTAACCCTTTTCAAGCTCTAAATGCACTAAGCATATTACTAATACACACATTTATACATATTGTTCTGACATTTCCCCCCTATTAATACTTTTATTCTACTTTCAAAATAAGCATAAACTGTTTGTTTTCTTCTCCTAACCTCTTCCCACTAAGGATTTGCAGTTAAGAGGGTCATTCAGTTTAAACTTATGAAAGCATTTTCAATCTTTTAACAGTTCTTCAAACTCAATACTTTGATATGAGGTTTCAGAAACTGACATGTCTATAAAGTCTTTAATCAGTCTTTTCATGCAGGGGATACCACAACAAACACATATTCCCAATAGGAGCATTCCTACACAAATGGCAATCAGGATGTTCATTAGGATGGTACCCCCCCCAAACCATTTCTGGAAAAAGTCTGTCAGTGGGTTTGGGCCTGGTTTGGTCATGGCCGACACTTGCTGAATTACCTCAAGATGATTTTCTATCTCGTGTTTATGGTCAGGAATATACAAACAGCATTCTTCTTGGATTAAAGCACAAGTACCACCTCTCGCTGCTAGGGTGAAGTCGAAAGCCATGTGGTTTTGAAGCACTACAGTTCTCATGGCATTCAGTTCATCAGTCACCAATTCGAGAGCGGAAAAAGTTGTGTTGCTCATTACTTCAAGAAGTTTTGACAGTTTTCTCAGCTCCCAGATCGATTTCACTGCACCATATGCTGGTAATATGCCTGCCCACGATATAATGCTATCACTCAAGTCCATGTGTGTCAGTCCTTTGCCTATAGAATGATGGTCTTTCCAACACACATCGATTTGTCCCACTGGTTTCTTGATGACCTCTCGGACATTTTGAATTTTTCCTCGAGGCAAAACTGCAGTGGGTCGTATGGCCAAAACCAGGTAACCCAAAAAACAACTGCCGGACCAATTCTCAGGTAACCATTTGTATGTCTTTCTGCCACACACAAAATAACAGTCCTCTACTTTAGTAGTAACCTTGCTATGAATATGCACTCGCCCTGCATGAAACATTTTTCTATCAGTTATAGACAGTTGCTTATAAAGAACAGAATTATGTTTTACTTCATCAATTGTTTTGTACATCAATCCAAGAAATGAATCATAATTTGTATTACAATAAAAATCTACATTGTTACCTTTAGTGTAACATTTATAAGGAACAGTCACATTGCAATTGCTCCAACCCACCTGAACAGTATCATTTTTATAAAAACACACAGTTCCCTGTTGTGGAACAGACAAGTGCAATGGTATTTTATCTTGTGAGGTAATGGTTGAGGTATCATAAATCACATTTTCCCAGGTCTCATTGACCCCTAGGGGGACTGTAGTCATTAATAACCCCCCCGTATGCTGTCGGCAAAGCTGTGCAAATCCAGCAATTCGAAACATTGAAAGTCTCAGCATACACATATTTAATTGCCTGGTAAGTGTTAAAGTTTGGATGCCAGTCTATGAGTAACGCTTCACGTTTATTCAGTTCAGTCTGTGTGGCTGGGAAAAGGAAAGGCCACAACAAAAAGATTATTGTCACTAGTACAGTTAACAGGATGATTATGCAATACTTCTGAGGAAAGGGTTGTTCTGCATTCCAGTTTCTTCTGGACTCTATCATTTTTACTCTTGGCATGTGACAAGATTTTTGTCCAGTTCAAAGTTTTTCACTAGTTTGCAGTGCATCAGGTAGATCCAGGAGGCACGCTCCGCTATCTTGACTGCAGTGGGTGTCGACAGAAGCACTTGATATGGACCTTCCCACTTTGGTGACGCCCAGTTCTTTTTCTTTACTATCTTCACCCAGATCCAGGTACCCAGGGGCACTGCCACTTCTGACGGTCTGGTTCGTTCTTTATCTGAAAAAGAATTTGACTGCAACAAATGTTTAGAATTTAACAGGTTTCTCATATACTCAGCTAGTGTACTGTCAGCTTCCTGGTCTGTGGGCATGAGAGATTTCCACTGAGGTATATTATAAGCCCTTCCAAATAGTTTTTCAAAAGGAGTCAATCCTTTTGCATTCAGAACAGTTCTCATGCTCAACAGTGCCAGGGGCAGACTGTACACCCAATTTCTCTGCGTTTCTACTATTAACTTCCTTAGCTTATTCTTTAAAATCCCATTATGCCTCTCTACTAGCCCTGCAGATTGACGGTGATACGCACAATGATTTTTTAGAGAAATACCAAAATGTTTACTTAACTGTTGTATGGTCTGGTTTATGAAGTGTGTGCTGTTGTCACTGTAGATCCTTTCTGGAATGCCGAATCTAGGGATGATTTCTTTAACAAGTACTTTTGCCACGGTTGCAGCATCTGGATTTTTAGTCGGAAAGGCTTCCACCCATCTGGAAAACATATCTACAATGACAAGACAATACTTCTTATTTTCACATTTGTTCAATTCTATAAAATCCATACAGATAGTATGAAATGGACATGGTGGTGTAGGGAAACTCCCTTGCTTGGGCTTTAATGCCCCTTGTGCATGATGTTTATTACAAACGTGGCACATCGAGCAGAATTTTTTAGAGTAGTTTAAGAATCCATATGTCGTGAACACTTGGTTCATCAGCTGTACCATCCCCCCTGTTGAGACATGACACTGCCCATGGCTCAGCAAAGCTACATATCTAAACAAATTAGATGGCAATATCGGTTTTCCTTCTTTAGAGATGTACAGCCCTTTTTTTGAGAATTGCTCCTCGTTTTACCCATCTTTGTTTTTCAACTTGTGTAGTAAGTGTCTGCATTGTCTTTAACATTTCTAAGTCTAAAATCTCAGAGGGTTGTAATTCCTCATTCAAAAGAAATACTTCTGAAGCTGCCTGCTTTGCAGCTGTATCAGCTCTCGCATTATCTTTTGAAATCCTGTCCTGTTGCTTGGTATGAGCTGTGCATTTACAAATAGCTACTTTCTGAGGTAACTGAATAGATTCTAAAAGATCTAAAATAAACTGTGCATGATTGATTGGTTTGCCAGTAGATGTTATCATTCCTCAATTTTTTCACTGTTGCGCAAAAACATGTACAGTAGAAAAAGCATACTGGCTGTCAGTAAAAATGTTCACACATTTACCCTTTGCTAAGGTACATGCCTGTGTCAAGGCAATCAATTCTGCTGCCTGTGCAGATAAATTGTGTGGTAAAGATTTCGCTTCTATAATGTCAGTATCAGAAACTACTGCATATCCTACTAGGTTCTGTCCTGCAGGACCCCTTTTGCACGAGCCATCCACGTAGTATGTCACCTCAGCATCATCCAAGGGGACATCCGTGAGATTTTTCAAGGCAGTGCCTTTTGCTCAATCACCTGCAGGCAGCTGTGTGGTGTGCCATCTGCAGGGGTTGGGAGCAAGGTAGAAGGGTTCAAAGTCGTACATCGTTCAATTGTCATATGAGGTTGGCTCAACAATACAGTCATACAGGAAAGATGCCTAGCAGGGGAAAGATATGCTACCCTCTCTTGCAGTAAAATAATCGCGACTGCATGAGGTACTCTCAATGTGAGAGGGTGGAACAAAACTGCTGAGGCCAAAGCCTGTACTGCCATTGCAGCTGCAACTACTGCTTGTACACAGTGAGGTAAAGACCGTGCCACTGGGTCCAAATGTGATGAATAATAAGCGATAGGGCGTTGCCTGTCCATATGCTGCTGTGTTAACACTGATGTCATATAACCTTGCTTACAATCTACAGTTTGGAAAAAACATTTATGATAGTTTGGTAAACCTAAAACTAATGAGGACGCTATTAACTGTTTCAGTTTGCAGAAAGCAGATTCTGCTTCTGGTGTCCATTGTAACAAATCCTGTGCTGCCATAGGCTTTTTATAAATCAGGTTAGTCAACAGTGCAGATTCCAAGGCATAGTTTGGAATCCAGCTCCAACAAAAATTAGTCGTACCCAGGAAGGACATCATTTCCTTCTTGGTAGTGGGTTTTGGTGCTTGCAAAATCGCTAATTTTCTGTCCTCATCTAATGTCCTACCCTCTTTGGATATTACATATCCTAGGTATGTAACTTGTTTTTTCCAAAGCTGCAGTTTATTTTTGTTTACTTTATGTCCTTCAGTGGCTAAAAATTGTAATAATGCTATGGTATCTTTTTTACAGTCTTGCTGGGTGGGGGCCGCCTGCAGGATATCATCAACATAAAGCAAAATCTGGCTACCTCTTGGTGGGGTAAATCCCGCCAAGTTGCTTGCCATTTCTTGTGAGAATATTGTTGGACTTTCACAATACCCCTGTGGTAGTCATGTATATGTATACCTTTTCCCCTGAAATGTGAATGCAAACCAATGCTGGCTGTCAGGGTGTATCGGTATCGAAAATAACGCATTGCTGATATCTACCACAGAAAAATATTTCTGTTGAGGTTTTAAATCATTTAACAGGGTGTGTGGATCTGGCACCATAGGTGCCCTTGGTATTACTGCGTCATTTACAGCTTGTAAATCTTGGACCATACGCCACTCTCCATTTGCTTTCTTAACAGGAAATAAGGGTGTGCTACATGGTGAATCAGGAGATTCCACCAGCACACCTTCCTTAAGTAAAGCTGCTATAATAGGTTTGATTTCCCACCTCTGCATCTTTTCTTAAGGGATACTGTCTTTTTTGTGGTCTAAATGCTGACTTTGGTGTAATAGTAACTGGTCCCGCTGTACGAATAAGTCCTACATCTGATTTTCCCATTGACCAGAGAGTTTCTGGTATTTTCTGTAAGGCATTCTCTTCCTCCTTCAATAGGAGTGCTAATCAGCTGTCCTTGCTAGACTGCAAGTGCACAGCTGGGTGGGTTTGAGTTATCCAGTTCAACTTCTGCATTTGTATTCCCTGTTCTGACAGTTCTAACTCTGTCCCTTTTTCCCATTTCGTGACTTTTTCTCCCAAGTCTACCCATTTTACATTTTTGTCCTTAGTTAAGCTAACATGTGGTAATCGATTAGATTTATAAAGTGCAAAGAACTCCTGGGGCAATGAACAGCTGACTACACTGTTCCGTTCTGTGTCCCAGTACAGATTACGTAATATCAATCTGTTTGCACAATTTCTAAACAATTCTTGCTCATATTTCTTATCCAGTCCTGGTGTGTTACAATAATACAGAGTACAGTGCAACAAATGTTGTTTATCAATGTCAAGGGAGGGGAACTTGCTGATGGCTACGTTCATCAATTCTTCGGTCACTGCCCCTGGACCAGTTGTAACCAAGTCCTGGCTGTACCAATAAAACATTTTACCCTCTGATTGCACTGCAAAGATATCAATTTTTCGCTGTGCTTCCATACCCTGCATAGTCGGAACTACTGCTATACAGAATAGCTGCATAAGGTCTCTGCCCAAGAGGTTTACTGGGCATTTTGCAGAAACAACAGTTTTGCTTTTCTGGGTCAATTCTGAAACAGGATCAGTTATTGCAATATTATGGGAGAGGGGCTCCCGATATAGCTGTCCATTAGCTGCTTTCACTAATATGTAATTAGGTGACTCTGAGTTCTCTGGCAGTTTGGAGGGATGTATCAGGGTCCATGATGCCCCTGAGTCACACAAGAATCTGACTTCCCTCCCTTCTACCAGGAGTATAACTTCTGGTTTCATGTCTGCTAAATGGAGCTCTAAGCTCAATAAAGCCAAATCCAATATCTCATTTTCTTCACTATCCGTGACTTCCTGCACTTCCTCTATTTCTTCTGTCACATCCTCTACTTCCTCTATCACATTCTCATTTGTCTTTTATCTGCTATCCCCTTCTAGTGATTCCTGACTATCATATAGTCAGTCCTCACCCTCCTTATCTTCCATGATTGCCTTCTTGTTTTTCTTGAAATCCCTTGCCAAGTGTCCCTTTTTACCGCATTTAAAATATTCACCCCTTTTCTTTCACCCTTCAAAGTCCTCTGATCGCTGATCAGATTGTTTGTTTCCCTGGGCATTTATCTTGCCCTTTTTCCCCAGACTGTACTACATAAACTTCTGCTCCATCTTCTACAGAAAATACTTGGGCTTCCTTTTTCTTTTTGCTATTAAAATGCCTTTTGGCATGCCTAGCATATTCAAGCAATGACTGTAACCTGCTTGTACGATGATCTACCATGTGGTTTGTGATAAAGCTGCTTATGGGTGCAATACTGCCTTTCAAAAATGCATTCTTTAACTGCTGCTCATATGGGGAATCGTGTGTCTGATCTTCAGGAACCTGCATTCCACAGTGGTTATTAAAACATTCTAACAGTCTGGCATAATATCTGTCAACAGTCTCGCCTTCTTGTTGGATGCATTGATTAATGCAAGTCCAGTCTGCCCTAGGCTTCCATTTCTCAGAGATTTGGTCTGTAAGACCTTTCACTCTGTTGTCTAACTCTGCGCTGCTATGTGGGAGGGGCCTGAGCGCAGCATCACGGGGATTCCAGTCACCACTAATCATGTTCCAATCTGGTCCCACAATTTGTCTGACTACGTTTTCTACCTCTTCTCCATTTAAATTATAACTCAGTCTCATTCCTTGCAAATCTTCTAAAAACTTTCTAAAATTGACTTTTGGATGGGGAATTCCCTCAGTGGCTTTCCAGATGTCTTCCGGAGTCCAGGGTCTATACACTAGGATAGTTGGGTCCTAACCTTCTTGCCCTGCCTGAGGATTAGACACTTCTATAAGTGGGCATATTTCTTCTTCACTCATAGATCGTGAATTCCTACCTGTTTGATATAACTCAATGTCCCCTTTTGAGTTAACTGCCCGTGTTCGAGACCTGGTCTCGACGGGATCTCTAATAAATGGTTTTGCTTTTGTAGTGTCTCTACTTATGGTAACAGCAGAATATCGCGGGGGTGGACTAACTTGTTCACTTGCTTCATATTCTGGTAAGGGAGGCAGAGGGGCTGATGCTATTACCAAGTCATTGTCCTCCTTATCTAAAAACATTGCTTTTGAATAATTTTTCTTTTGTTCCCTACGGTTTACTTCCTCAATCCACCTGTGTGCCTGAGGAATTCCTAATTGACGTTTTTTACCCAACCTTTGGAATCGGTTTTAAGCTGTTCGACAAGTTTGACAAGCGAGGATTTTTCTAATTTACCATCAAATTCATACTTATTAACCCATTTTGAGTAGTATTTAATATTATCAGCATGCTGTGACTGTATGTATTTCGCGTCTTCAGTTAACGGTGGATTTTGGTGACTTTTTGTGCAATTATTACCCATTTTGTTCTACCCTTTTAATCGTAATGTAACTCCTTATTTTTTAACATAGTACCACTGATTTTGTTATAATCTCTTCAGAATGACTGCCTACCTGCTCTGTTTTCCTGATCTATGACAAGACAGTAATGTTTTTGTCCCTGACTTGTATAAACAAAGTCTTAACCAAACAATACAAATCTAGTCCCTGATCTAAAACAGAAAAAAAAGGTAGATTCACCTTACCTGAACCTTCTTGATTGATCACCTGGTTCAAGTAAACCCATCCTTCAGTCACAGATCAGAAAGTGGCTGGCCTCTTTTGTATGACAATTCAGTCGGAGGGCTTTTCAAATAAGAAGAACCGATGTGGTTTCTTCCCCATATGGTTTCAAGCCACCTGGCCTGTCTGATCCGAGGCGAAGTGAGGGTTTCCGGTCCGAAGGACCAATCTGTCAAAGGAAAAAACTTCAAAGACCAATACACGTAAGGTTCAGTTAAGGCACATTTAATAACTTGCTGCAAGGAGACAAAAACATGCAAATACAAGGATTTGTCTAACTACTAACAGGAAGTATGCTATTCTTATACTGTTTTACAAGACATGGCCTTCTATGGCTGACGTAATCAAACACAACTTTCAGTATTGTTCTACAGCAGATGTTGCTCAGATTTTCTGCTGACATGACTAGATTTATGAGAAACTTTTGAGAAAAACAACCTGGCCTTGGTGGGCACTAACCCGTTACAGGCTTCTATTGTACAGTGTTACATTTCAAGGTACTTTTCTAACTCAGATACAAGCAGATACTGATTGCAGTTCATATTTTCAAGCAGGCTTTCTTCTACTTATCTATAGTTTCTACAGCTGTGTATTTTCTCATAGCACAAGCGGAACTTCTTGTCTAAGTTTCATAACATTTATACAAGTAGTATTGTTCTATTCATTATTTTCCTAACACAGGCAGAAATCATCTGCTTCTCAGTAAATTTCCACACATAAGCAAAGATTTTAGCTGACAATACAAGGTCAGAAAGCATCTGCAGTTTGTACAGATTTATGCAGTATGAAATAGAATAAATGTGTTAACCCTTTTCAAGCTCTAAATGCACTAAGCATATTACTAATGCACACATTAATACATATTTTTCTGACACACAGTATGTGTGAGATGCACATACACAATTTCCTTGGAAGCAAAAATCTTGCATACAAACAAGATTGTCAGGAGCACACAGACTATAGCCACCACACAGTGTCCATACACACATAGACCATCTTGTGCTGAAGCACTGAAAAGCAATCTCCCAAAACCTCAAAGATTTCCTAAGCCTGCAAACAACAATGTTGATCCACAGCAATCTCTAAAGCATACACCAAAAGCAACATCGAATACCACAAATAAGCCTACCCTCACTGGACCCCCCAAAAAGTCCATAATACAAGGAAACAATTTACCCAGGACTCTTGTCATAGGGGACTCCATTACATGACATACAGATGCTCTACTCACCAGACTGGACAAGAAGAAAATTATGGTCAGGTGATTATCTGGAGCCAGGAAACTGCCATATTATACATACAATCAAGTCACTGCACCACAAGTACCAGTATGATTCTATCAGAGTCCATGTGGGAGTAAATGATCTGAGGCATACCTCTCTGCATTATATGAAAAGAGACATTCTAGACTTCTCTGAATATGTGTTCATGTTGGTACATGCCCTGCATTCAGCAGCATTCTATCGTCACCAAGGATGATGCCACATTATGAAAAAAAATGACTAACTTTAACGATTGCTTTAGTTTCTGATGTCAGTCCAGGGTGATTCAATATCTGTTAGCCTGGAGGACATGGTCAACAGCCCATGCTGCTTTCCCAAAGATGGCCTGCACATGTCCCCCCTGGGCTTCTGGATTTTGGCTAAAATTTTATCCATCCCCTGAGATGCTTTTTTAGGCAATGCCAAAGTGATAAACCTACTGACATAACAAAAAACAAAAAAAAACAAAAAAACAAAGGGTGTTTATGCTTCTTGTTGAGAGCCTTAACAAGAAAATGTATACACTACAAGCTGTCTTCATTCCAAAGAATATATACATCTGTGCTGTTACCAAGACATGGTTTATAGTCTTAGAAAGTACTCAAGTAGTGCAAGGCTATAGTGCCTTCCACACATTTAGACCATTAGCTGTACAGACAGAGACTAAAGGTGGA
Source organism: Protopterus annectens (assembly GCF_019279795.1). Lineage (NCBI taxonomy): Eukaryota > Metazoa > Chordata > Ceratodontiformes > Protopteridae > Protopterus > Protopterus annectens. The sequence goes on along the minus strand of NC_056732.1, from coordinate 715,946,776 downwards.
GGTGCCTTGATCTTCATTAGAAACAAGTATACCCCAAGGCTGGTTAAACGGGATGGTACCGTGGAATTCATCCATGTGCAAATAACCTAGTTTTTTGATTTCTCCAAGTCTTTTGGGTTTCTAATACCATGACAGGAATGGACCCCATTCCTAAGTCAGAGTATGATTAAAGTTCATGAAATTAGTATTATTTCACTCTTTGATGTTAGCCAAAAGTGCTCTATGCAGTACCCGCAATGTGCTGACTCCTTCTGCAATTCATACGGTGTTACATGAATTGGTAACATATCTAAATATGATTGTAAATTATTTTTTATAAGACCAATTGCTCCTACTACTATTGGAACTGTCTGGGTATCTTTCTTCCACATGGCTCTCATTTCTGCCTGCAGATCAAGGTATTTTATGACTTTGTGTCTCTCTGTACGCAATACATTATAGTCACTAGGTGTGGCAATTTCAATGATTAATGCTACTTTTGTCTTCTTTTCTTGGATCACTATGTCCGGTTTTCTAGCATCTATCTTTTGGACTGTTGGTATTGGGTGATCCCATGTGATGTAAACTTCATCATTTTCTATGATACTCTGTGGCTCATGTTTCCAATGTTTTTCAGCCACTTCGATACCATAATGTTTGCACAATCTTGCCACATTATTATGCCTTTCAGTGTACAGTCCCTCTGCCATTAGAGCATCGCAACCAGCAATAAGGTGTGTAACTGTTTCCAACTCGGTTCCACAAAACCTACATATGTCTGTTTCTCCCACATGTTCAATGGACTTAGTAAACCAGCATGTACGCAGCCCACTATCTTGGGCTGCCAATATTAACCTTTCATTTCTTGATGTAAATTCACCTCTCCTTAACCATTCCTGTGTTTGTTCTTGATCAACATGAGACTCTTCAAGATGTTTTTTATACTTGCAACTATATTTATGTTTTTCCCATATTTCTTGCCTTCTCATCTGATCCTTCACCTTATATTCTTTCTTTTCTTTTTTAGCACATTCAGTTGCTGCCTGGTTTTTATCCACTTCTGGTTTGATTTCCATTCCTGCTTGACGTCAATATGCTTCTGCTAAATTAAGCAGAGATATCATCTTAGATTTATTTTCCTCATGTTTCAAAACTTTCACCACATTTGGATCTTGTGAGGTCAATAGATATGTGTGGAGTCCCATGATTGCAGATCTATACATGTAATCAATTTCCAGGAGGCCCATCCCTCCTTCAGAACGGGGGATATATAATCTTGGTATACACTGATTTTTATAAATCATTTGGTGAGCATGAAGCATCCTTCTTGTTTTGATATCCAATCTATCCAACACTTTTGGGGCTAGTCAATCACTCCAAAACTATAAGTTAGGACACGAAGAGCAAACTGATTTATAGCTTGGATCTTGTTCCTAGGTGTCAATGCTGTTTTCAGGATTAATTTAAGTCTTCTAAAGTACTCCTTACTAAGCCTTATTCGCATTTGTTCATGTTTTATTGCTGATCCTTCATCAATTCCCAAGTATTTATACACCCCCTCTTGCTCAAGTTCTTTTATGTCACATTCTTGTCCCAAACTGATGTTTTCCTGGTGCTGCAATTTTCCTTTTTTAAAGATTGCTTTTGCACATTTATCAAGACCAAATGACATTCCGATATCATCTGAAAAAGTTTTGACAACCTGCAGCTGTGCTTTCAGTTCCTCATCTGATGAGCTATACAGTTTTAAATCATCGACAAAGAGAAGATGAGAAGTCATTAGACAAATTGCAGTGATGACCTAGGCTGTTAAGTAAGCAGCTTAATGGGTTAATGGCAAGGCAGAATAACAAGGGTGACAGAGAGTCGCCCTGGAATATCCCCCTTTGAATTTTTATCCCTGGGATAATAATCTGTCCTTTATCATGGCTTAATTGCAAAGTGGTCTGCCACTGTTTCATGGTTAATGTAATGTAATCAATCAGTGTAGGGTGTATCTTATACATTTTTAGTCACTCTTTTATCCAGGAATTTGGGATACTATCAAATGCTTTTTTGTAGTCAATCCATGCCATACTTAGATTCTTCCCTTCTTAAATTATCTGCTATAACTTTGTTTAACAACAAATGGTCCTTTGCTCCATATGACTTTCTTTTATTGCCCTTTTGTTCTACTGCCATAATTGAGTTTTCTTCTAAATTACTATAAACTTTGTCACCGTCAATTTCCGTATATAGTTTGTATGTTGTTGGAAGACAAGTTATTGGTCTATAATTTTTAGGGTAGCTTGCAGGTTCATTCTTAAGTAAGAGTATTGTTTTTCCTGTTGTTAACCAGTGCAGTGTGTGTTCAGGGTGCATTTATAAATAGTTCTTACTCATGGCTAAATCATCGTGCAAAGAAGTTAATATTTTAAGCCAAAAGATAGGTACTGCATCTGGGCCTGGGGTTTTCCAGTTAGAGGCTTTTCTCAACTTTATTTCAATCTCTCTAGTTGTTATTTCATCCCATTTCATATCCTCTACCTTTAAACTTCTTATTCTCTCTTTTACTTCTTCTATTCATTTAGCATCTTTGTTATGTTCCACAGGATCTTCATAGATACTTCTCCAAAATGTATCTATTTCCTCTTTTTTTGGCGGTCTATCTATTCCTTTTACCTTATTTCCCAGTTCTGTATAAAACTTTTTTGGGTCATCAATAATTTATTTATTTTGTGTTTTTTCCCTTACATTTATCTTCGTATCTTCTAAGTCTTTCTGCTGTTTTGTAATTTTTAGTTTGTTATCTCCAAAAGTGCATAATAGATCCTGTTCTGTTCTAATGCCATGCATTGCTTTTATCACATCTATCTTTCTTAATATTTTCATTGATTTGTTCCCTCTTCTATAATCTTCTAACAATGATACTTCTTGTCTTAGCTGCTTTATAGTTTTCTCTATTCGATATTTCCATGATGGTATTCGCTGTTGCCCCCTCTTTTCCCTTGCTAACCTCTGTTCCTGTGGTAGAACTTTATCAGTTATTAATTTAGCTGCACAGTAATATATCCTGTTTATTTCTGTTATATTGCATGGATCTCTATGGACAGTCCTAATTACTGTGTTCATTTGTTTTATCAAGCTTCTGACTTTTGGAGTTTTATTGACCTTCTGCAGTCTATTTCTCTCATTGATCTTGATATATCTGTCTTTGTCTATTAAATCAAGCAACTCTTCTCTTAACTCTTTTTCTTCCATACTGAGGGTACATCAGTACCTTGCATAGAGTCCCTTACCATGTCTTAGCAATCTATAGGTCAAATCTTACAACTCTTATGTAGACCTAGTGGTGGCACTCTCTGTCCAAACAAACACTCTATTCATAGAAGACGTCACTCCTCTACAGAATGGAAAACACACTGCCACCAACTTGCAGGTACTTTCCTGGATTTTATTATCGCAAATACCCTTGATCAGTTAACATACCTCTCAACCTCTAACTTCATAGGTTCATAGGTGTGCACTAGGCTAATAGCCCTGGAGCCTTTATGAGCCTAGCCCCAAAAAATTGCCCCGGCACCGTGCCACCAGATGTTAGTTCACAGTGCCCATATCCAGTAGGACAACTGGAATGATACCCAGCATGAACTTTCTGTTGCCCATACACTCATCAATATTTCTGTTGAAGAGGGCCAGTGAGGTGCTCTGCTTGACATGAATGGGAAGCTTATTCCAGAGTATGGTCAGTCTGTGGGAGAAGAAACTGTCCCTCCGGCATGTTCTGTTAATTGCGGTAATGAGGTTGTGATCTCTGGAGCATGTGGCATGGCGGGGGGATTGGGATTTCTTTAGGTGTAGCATTTCAAATAGGGCTGGGTTGGGCATGGCTTTGTAAGTCAAGCAGAGATTACCTCTAGGTAGATGATAAGACACTGAGAACAGCTGAAGTTTCTTGAGTCTGTCCATGTAGGACATGTGTTTAAAGCCTAAGATCCTTTTTGTGAGGTACTTTAGTGACCTCTCCAGCTGTTGTAGGTGTCTGGTCAGGTACATGCCAAACAGGGTGTTAAATTCAATGATTGGTTTAATGAGGGATGAGTAGACAGGGATGATGACCTCTTTCTTCCTGGATGTGAAACCTTTCATTATAAGATGTGCCACATAGAAGGACATTCAGACCACAGTGGCAATGTGGTGGTCAAACGTAAGGTGGCTGTCAATCTGGGTGCTTAGATCTCTTATGGCCCCTTCAGTGTTCAGTGGGGTCCCATCAATGTGGTAATTTGTGGGAACTAAGTTTTTTCGCAAGGGGATGATAACGCATTTTTTTGGCATTAAGCTTCAGGCCATGGTTCCAACACCAGTCATTGGTCTCAGAGAGGCCCTTTTGTAGGATGTCTGCATCACCTGGGGAGTTGATAATGACTTCTAGCTTGCAGTCATCAGTGAACTTGGTCAGCCAGAGTCCTTCTGTGTTGGCCTGGACTTCCAAGAAGTAGATGCCAAACAGGAGAGGGCCCAAGACCGAGCCTTGTGGGACTCCATTCATGGCTGATTGACAGTCTGACTTGGAATCTGCAACTTTCACTCTGTGGGTCCTGTCTGTGAGCTAATTTGCAACCCACCTAGTGATGTAAGGATTGATGCCTAGTCTGGTGAATTTATCAATGATACCTGAGTGGGGAATGGTATCAAAGGCCTTGGTCAGACTGAGTTAGGCTGTATGCACTGCCTTACCCTCATCCACGACCTTGGTGACTGCAACAAAGAAGTCAACCAGGTTCAGCAGGCTGGATCTCCCCATGACACTGCCAAACTGTGTGGAGTAAAGAGTTTGGAGATTGCATATATCTTTGTTAAGCAGGTCCATGATGATGCGCTCCATAACTTTGCATACCAGACTCATCAGGCTAATGGGGCGATAGTTCCCAGGGTCTGTAGTTTCTCCCCCTTTATGGAGCGGGATGACTGTAGCAGTGTGCCATTCATTAGGGACATAGCCTGAGGTAAGGCTGTGACTGAACAGGACACACAGATGTGATGCCAGATTGTGTTGTAGCTCATATAGGACTCAGTCAGGGATATTATCAGATCCCATGGACGCTGTATTCTTGGCTTTGGACAATGCAGCTTTTACCTGTGGCACAGAAATGGTAGGTACCAGGCTTTCTTCTGGTATTGTGATAGGGTCATTGGGGGGATGGGTAAAGTTGGCACTGAATCTGTCAGCCAGTATGTTGGCTATATCTGTTGGCTCAGTGTAGGAGGTGCCAATGTGCAATAACTGAGAGCAAATCTGGGTATTGCCTTTGAGTTTTTTGATATAGCTATAGAAGGCTTTGTGGTTGTTTTTGGTGTCAGCCGCAATTATGCCTTCATAGCTGGCTTTAGAGGATTTGATAAGGGATGTCAGCTTTTTGTTGAGACTGATAAGGGAGATTTTCCAGTCTTGTTACTTTATTTTTTTCTGCAACAGTTTCTTCCTCCTATTGTAGCGTATATTGATGGCTGGAGACCACCAGATTGTCTTACTTTTTTGGAGGAGAGTGTCTTTGTTCTATTTGGTATGGCAAGGTCCATGCATTTGTGTACGTGCTCGTACAGTGCATTGGTGTGTGATTCGGGAGTCGTGCAGCTATTTTCCATTGGCATGGGTGCTGAGAAGTTAGCCACCTCTGTTTTTAGGAGCCCAAAGTTGGTTTTAGAGAAGTTTTTTTCAGGGGTGGCAAAAAACATACCCAGTACTCGGAATCCCAGGGGTGACAGATGCAGGCCTTCTCTGGCAAAGCATCAAGGTCTGTTGATCATGTCGTCCCAGGTAGACAGATACTGGATCCCCTTTGAATGACACCAGAAACTTAGCCAATTGTTGAAGTCAATCATTTTCTGCTTGTACTGTGGTATCATTCTGAGTGATGGTACAATACTGCTCATGGCTAAGGTCATACCTACCCGAGCCACATAATCCAAGAGTTCCATCACATCTCTTTTCATGTAGACCAGGGAGGTACATCTCAGATCATTCTCACCCACATGGACAATGACTAAATCATATTTGTACTTGTGGAGTGACCTGAGTGCATGTGTTATGTGGCAGATCCTGGCACCTGACAGACAACTGACTGTCACAATTGAGTCTCCTATGATTAGTACATTGGGCAGAGTGTATTGCCTTATGGACTTGGGTTGAGGGGCAGACTGTGGTGGTGAGCTATGTGTTCTGGGGTTGGTGTTGTGGTGGTTGAGTGCATTTCTGTCTCGGGGGGTCTCTGTTGTTTGGGTACATTTTTATTGAAAGCCTCTGCAAAGGTGGGTGTATGGTTTGTGTTTCTATGTGTGGGTTGTGATGGTTGGTGTTTTGGAGGGCTGTGTTTTCTATGTAGTGAGTTGCTGGTGTTGACCTTCTCCTCTTGATCAGCTAGTCCGGTCTTGGTTGGAGTGTGCAGTGCTTCCAGTTTGGTGATATAAGTGCATCTCTCACAGGTATGAGTGTTGGGAGGTAAGATGAGAGGGTTGTCTGTGTACAATAGACAGTTGCCACACTGTCTCAGAATGCCCAAGTGCACCAGGTTAGCAGGAGAAAGCACAGGAAATTGCCCTACAATCATAACAGGAGGGGTGGTCATAACTAATAAGTACTGGTGCTGTTACTGCGTAGGAACAGCTAATGCTGAAAGCACCTAAGTGTGCTACCATAAATGCTATAAAAGCCTGTTAAAGTGCTAGCCAATTACGCTAACTGAAGTGCAAAAAGTAAAAGAACAAGCACGTTCTAATGGGAAAAATTGAAGAGCAGACTTTCTGTCACCAGTAATAGTTTACCTCAGCTGTGTGCCGCTGAACAGTGGACAAACATGGGCTTTTAAACCAGAAAGTTGAAAGGGATGGAAAAATGCCCAAACAGCCAATAAACTACAATTTCTGGACCAGAAATTGCTCCTGTTGTGGTAGATAGGCTACCTAGTGCTTACCACTCCCACTAATAAGCTATAAGGCTTCCCTCCAGCACAGAAAGGTCTGGGGGGTCAGAAACTTACAAAACAGTCCTGGATACAGCAAATCTGTATCTGGACTAGATTAGTTACAGGAAAGGCAAGAAACAAGCTAGAACTTTTTTTTGCAGAAAAGCAGTTAGAACAGTAGCAAAAACACTTTAAATGCAGTACAAGCTAGCACACTTGATAAATTAAAAAAATGACAAAAAACAAGTGCAGAGAGCAGTAAATTATGAAAAAATCAAAAAGGAGGCACTTAGAGTATCTCTTTTCTCTTTCCTGTTGCTCTTGTAGTCTGTAGGATGCAAGAAACCACTCCTCTTGTGGTAGATAGGCTACCTAGTGCTTACCATTCCCACTGATAAGCTAGAAGGCTTCCTTCTAACACAGAAAGGTCTGGGGGGCTCAAAAACTTACAAAACAGTCCTAGTCTGTAGGAAGCCAAAACTGGATCCATAGAGATTAAACAAGCACAAACTCATGTAAACATGGGCTTTTAAACCAGAAAGTTGAAAGAGACGGAAAAAACGCCCAAACAGCCAATAAACTACAATTTCTAGTCCAAGAAATTTGGACAAAGCCTGACAAAATGGGGGACAAAGGCCCACAAATAGGGACATGTTTTAAATATTGCTCTTATAAACTTAGAAAGTTACTAGAGAAACAGGGTTTGTGTTAACATACATTTTCTGAAAGATTTTAAGTCTGAAACTCAAATGTATGTCATTATTCACTGACTTCTGTCCTCAGATCATCCCAGCGATTTGCCATAAAACCACAAATTATATGAGGACTATACCAAATATATGAGGCAAAAATCTGGACAGTTGAGAGATATGTTAGTTAGTGTGCACTCTAACCAGAGATTCAAAAATAATGGACCTTGTTCTCTCCAATATGGGAAAGCACTGCACTTCCTCTGTGTTATGTTCTCACTGGTTAAGTTGGATCACAAAGCTGTCCCGTTCCAACTAAAAATTAACATGGAAAACCCAGCAAAACCTGTTATACTTGGAACCAATTCTAAAGCAAACAACATTGTATTAAGCAACACTATGTCAAAGTTCATGCCCTGCCTAACCCAGAGTTCACAACAGCTTATGCAGAATTATCCAAAGAAACAGTGTACAAACATGTAAATGACTGCATAGAGGCTGCTGTACCTACCAGAACTAAGCACAAAACAAACTCCAAAAACAAACCACACTGGTGGAATCCTAATCTTAACATGGTTCATAATAAAAGGAAGAAAATGTCATGGCCAAAGTCAGAAAGAACAACTCTCATAATAACAAAACTCATTAATAAACCAAAACAGGAAACTAAGAGGACTAATTAAATCCAATAAGGCCAATTACAAGGTCAAGATAGCTTCTCGGGCTAAAGACAACCACAAAGCCTTCTACAGCATACTGTACAATTTTGGCACCATAATTTTGGCCTGTTCCTCCTGAAATTTGTGGAGCTCTGGCAAATCACTGTCTATTGAATTCACTAAATAATGACACACATTTGAGTTTCAGATTTTACATCCTTCAGAAAAATGCATCCTAACATAAAACCTGTTATTCTAGCAACTTTCTAAGCTTATAAGAACAATATTTAAAATCTCTCCCTATTTTTTTACCTTTGTCCCCTCATTATTTTAGGCTTTGTCCAGATTTCTTTTGTTAAGAGGTTGGGAGGAATGTTCTACAGCTCTGTCCAAAACCTCAATGGTAACATACAACAGTGTGCAGAACTGACACTACCCCCCACCCCTTTTGAAATCCATACTAGCATAACCCCCAACTATCAGCAGGGAGAAGGTCAAAGTGGAGCTCACAAAGACTAAAAACACAGTCTCAGTGGGGCCTGACAATATATCAGGATGTCTCCTAAAGAGCCTGAAACATGACCTATCAGGACCACTTGAATCACTTTTCAACTACAGGCTTAAAGCAGGCTACACACCAAGTGAAAGGAGACCAGTAGCAGTTATCCCTCTTCACAAGAGTGTACCATCAACTGACTCAGGAAACTACAGACCCATTAGTCTGACTAGTCTTATATATAAAGCCATGGAATGAATTATCGTGAAATGATCAACAAAATCATTGGCAACCTACAGACATTGGTTAATTGTTTAAGGATGATGATTGCTTGCTGCATTTAAAACCTGTTTTTTAGAATGTTTGAGAACTGGTAGAAGGCTTTTGCTAAGTTGTTTGTTTGTTATAATCTATTAAAGTTATTCTGTGTCCAACCAACCAAAGTGTGTTTTATTATCAGCTCTATATACTGCAAAGATCAATGCATGATGTATATCAACTAAAAATAACATAAATCTTTCCAATGCTATGAGTGGTTTCTATTATTTTTACAGAATTACTTGTGCTCACCTTTGCATTATATGGGGCTGTGATAGCCAGACTTTTACCTATTAGTAATGCTTAATTCACAATGACTGGCTGATACCTGTGTCAAATCAGTGTGAGTGTTTTTGAATACTAATCAGTTTTCATTGTATAATTATAATGTTGCATAATAATAGATTTAATACTGTTACCTTCTAAAATAAATGTAACACAGTAGATCCACTGCAGATCCACTGTGTGTTCATTTTTGCAATGTCTGACAATTAATATGTTTTGCTGAAAGGTAAATTTTGTATTTTTTGCCACTGAGAAATGTGTCTATATTATTGTCTGAATATTGTGTGTATTATTTTTAGAATCAGTTATTTTCTCCCATAATCACATTGCAAATGTATTATAATGCAGATGCTTATAAACCCTTTTCATAGTGAATAAGTATTGAAACAATCATCTTTCATCCTGTCATACTTCTCAATATGTGGGAACTGAAAATAATTACAAAGGCTCTTGAAAAGTAGGTATATCCAATGAAAAGTCCAAGCAACAAGTTAGCACAAAAGTGTCATACTGGATAGCACATAACCTTTCCAACTTACAGCAGGATTCTGGGACTGCTCAGAAATACAAATTCAAATAGTGTGACAAAAATGATGTAAAATATAAACATATTGTCAAAAATGGAATTTAAAATCTGTAAACATTAATGAATGATGCTGCAAAAATCCACCTTATAAGTCATTTAGTTTTGCTTCTGAAACAGGGAGATGTAACATCACCCTGTTTATTTAAATACTGATGACACCCATATTTTTGCCATGTGTTCTGATTTCCTGTGCAGTAATTGGATTTAAACTTGTATGTGATGGGGATTCTGAAATTTGTGTGACGTTGTAACCTAAGCCTGAAAATATGAATGCACCTCCAAAACAGCTATCGTCATTTATATAATCGAGTGAAGGGATACATCAAACCTGAAAGCAGGACTAGAACAACAAAACAGATACACCTGAGAGTTATGCTCTCTCTACTTATTTGTTGCTAAGTATTCACTTTAAAATCCTGTAATCCTATTTGACTGCATCTTACTATCTAGTTCCTCCCTGCTCCTTACTTTCTTCCATCCAGCATCATGACAACTAAATATATTTCGCTATGATGCCTTCAAGAATCCTTACTACCTGTGCGTGCACATCCCTCATATGTCTGTAAGCTGAAATACCTCACTGACGTCGACACCAGCTTTCTTCTATTTCTCCCAAGTAAACTTCATAAAATTGTGTTATTGTGTATATTGTTTATTGGTAGTATTTGCAAATAACTCCATCATTCCAAATGTGCTAGAGATCTGAGTCTACAACAAACCTGTGAATGATATATATATATATATATATATATATATATATATATATATATATATAGGTTCATAGGTTCATAGGTTCATACTAGGCTATCTGCCCGAGGGCATTTACAAGCCTAGCCCATCGTTTTGTGGCTTACGCCACCCCTTTAGTATGGGGAACTATACCCATTATTTTGCTGTGCCTCTGTCAGTGACACTGAGGTAATCCCTGGGGTATATCTGCGATCTCCCATCCATTGGTCAAGATTTCTCTTGAACAAGGCCAGCGAGGTGCTCTGCCTCACATGTACCGGGATTTTGTTCCACAGCATAGGAGTCTTTGGGTGATGAATCTATCCCTCCAGCACGTCCTATTAATAGCCGTGTCGAGGTTTAAGTCTCCCGCCCTTGTGGCTCTGATGGATCTAGATTTTTGAGGTGAAGCATATTCATCAAATCTGGGTTTGACATGGCCTTGTATGTTAGGCAAAGGTCACCTCTGACTGAATAGAGCTGGAGTTCTTTCAGTCGGGCAGCATAGGACAGATTTTTGAGACCCTTTATCCTGTGGCCTCTCCAGCTGCTGCAAGTGTCGGGTCAGATACATCCCGAATGGGGCATTGTACTCAATCATTGGTCTGATGAGTGATGAGTAAAGGGAGACTATGACCTCCCTTGATCTAGATGAGAATCCCTTCATGATAAGGTGGGCAATGTAGAAGGTCTTCCTAACTACTTTAGCTACATGGGTGTCGAATGACAGACTACTATCAACCTGGGTCCCCAGGTCCCTGATAACTTCTTCTGTGCTCAGTGAATTGCCACCTATTTGGTAGCTAGGGGTAACCTTGTTTTTCCCAAAGGGTATGACTATGCATTTTTTGGCATTTAACTTCAGGCCGTGGCTCTGGCACCAGTTATCCGTTTCTGTGAGACCCTTCTGAAGGATATCTGTGTCAGATGTGTTTTCTACTATGGCCCAGTTTGCAGTCATCTGCAAACTTTGTCAGCCATAACCCTCCTGTGTTTGCTTGTACTTCAGAAAAGTAGATGCCAAACAAGAGTGGGCCCAGGACTGAGCCCTGTGGGACACCACTTGTGACAGGCTTTGAGTCTGACATGGCGCCAGCAACTCTGACCCTGTGGGTTCTGTCATTCAGCCAGTTTGCAACCCATCTTGTGATGTATGGGTTAACATTTAAGCTGATGAGTTTTTCAATGATACCCGAGTGGGGTATTGTATCGAAGGCCTTAGCCAGATCGAGGTAGGCTGTATGGACTGCCTTTCCCAATGGCTTTGGTGACTGTTTCGAAGAAGTTAACCAAGTTTAAAAGGCATGATCTGCCTTTGACAAAGCCAAACTGGGTTGGGTCCAAAGTCTGCAAATTCCTATGTCTTTATTTATGAGGTCCATTATGATCCTCTCCATGGCTTTGCAGATAAGGCTTGTCAAGCTAATGGGCGGTAATTTCCAGGGTCGGTGGAGGCACCGCCTTTGTGAAGTGGGACCACAGTTGCAGTGCGCCACTCCGTATCCAGAGGTAAGACTTTGATTAAACAGCTGTCCTAGCTGTGGGTTTAATTCCTCATTGAGTTCGTGGAGCACACAGCCGGGGACACCATCAGGTCCCATGGATGCTGTGTTTTTGCTTTGGAGAGAGCAGTTCTCACTTGGGCTGGAGATGTTTGGGGGCTGCAATCGTTTGGTATAGATATCTCTCCTTTTGGGGAGAAGTTTGCACTGAACCTGTCAGCCAGTATGTTGGCAATGTCTGTAGGATCAGTAATCTTCACATCATTTTGAACTAGTTCTGAGCATATCTGGGAGTTTCCTCCTAGGTTTCTAACATAGCTAAAGAAGGCCTTATGATTGTCTTTTGAGTCTTTAGCTATTTTTCTCTCGAAATTTGCTTTGGATGATTTAATGAGAGCTCTTAGTTTTTTACTTATAGTGATCAAGGGTGTCTTACCTTTTAAGGATTTTGCTCTATCTTGTAGTAGCTTCCTCCTTTTATTGTAGAGTTTGTTTATGGCTGGGGTCCACCAGACTGGACGCTTGCCTTTGGTACTAAGAGTCTTTGTTTTGTTTGGGATTGCCTTATCCATGCAGTCCTGCAGGTGCTGGTAGAAGGTGTTTGTAAGTGATTCAGCGGCTTGAGTACTGTTTTCCGCACTGCTCGGGGCCTTAAAGGAGACCACACTAGTCTTTAGAAGTGTGAAGTCGGCTTTTGAGAAGTTCTTTACTGTGGTCTTTTTATTTCAGGTGGGGTGGGATGAGGACCTCCAGCAAGATTAGTTTGTGATCTGATCTCACCAGTGAGGGTATACTTGCGGTGTTGAACATTGTGCTCCCATGTTCGTGATGATGAGATCAAGTATGTTATCTCCTCTTGTGGGGTGGTGACTAGTTGTTCCATGGCATTGGAGTTTATGAATTCCAGGAACTTTGGGCTAGGGAGTTTGGGCTTGAGTAGTGTTCCCAGTCTATATTAGGGTAATTGAAGTCACCTAGTATGATGGTGTTTGGTGATACATTTATCCCTCTAGTGTTTTCAGGAAGGCCATGTGAGGTTCCTGAGTTTGTGAGGGTGGCCTGTAACATGCTACAATTTGCAGAGCAGTCTTGCCTATGGTTAATTGCACCTTGATGGTCTCCGATGCATACCAGTCTTGAGGTGTGGGTGTCCTTGATGAATATGGATACCCCCTCCTTTCTTGGTATTGTCCGGATTTTGGGGCGGGCATGATATGAGGTAAAACCTGATAGCGCTGGGGTGCTCTCAGGAGCCTTGAACCAGGTTTCTGTCACAGCACAGACATCGATGTTCTCCATACTGAGAAGGGCCTCGAGTGCGTGCATTTTGAGATTTAGACTTCTGGCATTGAGCAGCATTACCCTTAGTTTTTTCCTTTTTGTGTTCTAGGGTGGTAGGTTTAGAATTTGAGCCTTGCCTAAAAAGGCACTATGGGGTGTCAAGAGCCTTTGCCAATATCCGGAATCCCAGGGTGACAGGTGCAAGCCGTCCAAGCAGCGTGGCTTGTCCAGCATGTCATCCCAGGCAGACAGATACTGGATCCCCTTTGAATGACACCAGTGTTTAAGCCAATTGTTAAAGCTGATCATCTTATCTCTGTATTGTAGCATCACTCTTGGTGAAGGTAGGATACTGCTCAAGGTCAGGGTCATACCTGCCTGGGCTACATAATCAGAGAGCTCCTCAATGTCTCTTTTCATGTAGTCCAAGGAGGTACGTCTAGGGTTGCCACCTTTTCAAATGCCCAAAGTGGGACATTTTTGGTAGGAACGTCGGATTTTGCAGAGCAAAACATACCCACGGCCAGTACAAAGGACAGAAATTTACTTTTTGCCAGAATAAAAACTTATTCTTGTAGCATTTGAGTTGCTTATTCTGTTTATTATAATATTTTGGTGTTTCAGATACAAAATAACTGTTTTATGCTACTTTTAAAGAAAATATAGGAAATATTTTTGTCCTAAGATATCAGGACATTTGCCATTTGTTCAGTTTTTTTGCAGGACACAACTGCCCAAAGAGGGACTGTCCCTCGCAAAGTGGGACAGGTGGTAACCCTAGGTACGTCTCAGGTCATTTACACCAGCGTGGACAATGACTGAGTCATATTTGTACTTGCTGTTGAGAGACCTGAGTGCTTGCTATGTGGCGGATTCTAGCGCCCGACAGGCAGCTTACTGTGACCTTCTCCTTACTCAGTCTGGTGAGCGGGACGTCAGTGTGTCTGACTATGGAGTCACCAATGACTAGTGTGTCTGGCATTGTGTTTGGCCTTAAGGGCTGTGACTGTTTGACACTCTGACTGTGAGGTCTATGTGTTGCAGGTGTTGTGTTCTGAGGTGGTGGTTGTTTGGGTGTCTGCTTTGGTGGCCTCTGCTGTTTTGGTAGATTTTTGATCAGAGCCTCCGAGTATGTCTTTGTGTGTTTATGTGTATGATTTGAGGTTGTAATGGTGCTATGTGAGACTGGGTCTATAGTGTGTGTGGTAACCTTCTCCTCCTGACTGGTCTTGCCAGTCCTGTGTTGAGAGAGCTCAGCCTCCAGTTTGGCCGTATAGTTGCATCTCTCGCATGTATTTGTGTTTTGTGGGAGGAGGAGAGGGTTGTCTGTGTACATGAGGCAATTGTAACATTGCCTCAGTATTCCCAGGTTCACCAGCTGAGCAGGAGAGGACACTAGCAACTGATCCCTCGACATGCTAGAAGGATAGACAAAAACTTTAAAAGAGATTCCGGGGGACGTGGGTGACCGAGAAATGGGGGGTTACCTTTTTGGGGTACTATCTATGACAAGAGTGCCGTATCAAGGTAATAAGTACTGTAGGAGCAAGTGCTAGGTTTAACAGATAGAGAATAGTCTACTTGGAGTCAAGTGGAGATGATCTTTTTAGTTATAGGATACGCTGATTAGATCAGTAGTATAGTTCGAGGAAGGTAGTTTTAAAGGAAAATTTGAAGAGTGGACTTTAGGTAGCCCGAATAGTTTAAACCTGCCTAACCGGCGCTGCCCTAGTGTGCAACAGTGGCATATATACGATTGAGAGCATCTGTAGCTACAGTCGATTGTTGACTGTAAATACTTAAAACTGTGGTTACCTGTAACAATACTCAAGTTATACTGTTATGAAACTTACACACTAAACTCCTGCACTGCCTTCTGGCCTGAAACAAACAAATGATACGGTCTTCTGGCCTGGATTATGATTGAAAAGGTGCTATAATTAGTCTACCAACCCCATGAACAAGTCAAATAAATAAACATCAGAACTGTTACAGTACTTGTTTTAAGATTAATGAGTTACCAGACAGTTGTTCAAATATGAGAGCATTTGTCCAGTGCTCTATTCCTGTCATCAATATGCATTTAGCTTACATTACTCATTTTGGCAGACATTTGAATCATTTATAATTACATTTCTTTTATTTTATTTTAAAAGTGATTTGCTGTTTCTTGTTGGCAATGAACTCCTTCCTCTGCCAGACAGCATTCAAAATAGTGACTTGATAGCTACTATGTCGGAAAAAAATGGACAGCTACAGTAAAAAGAGAGGGAGAGACGGACACAAGTAAAATGTCCACAGCAACAGCAAAGACATATGCATGCAAAAGATGAAAATGACCACTGTTACCTGCACAGGGGGGTTGCTTGAAGAGTTTACCAGTAAACCAAACTCTTTCACTGTTAAAATACTAATAAGGTCACAATGCTTCACTGTTCTGAGACCTACAGAGATGTCAAAAACAATCATATTTTCTCATGGAAACCACAACACTCATAGTGGTGTGTCTGTTATTGTTACGCTACCAAGAAGGCACAGCATCTGATGAAACCATTTGAAATGAGGGGACCAATAGCTGGATACAGCACTAAGCAACCTAGGCAGTTACCTAGGGCCCCATGAGTGGGGTGGGGGAACTAGCCGGGGGGCTTCCACATAAAAATTATAGTTAATTAGTAATAATAATTAAAAAAAAAAACACTTCTTAAAATTGTGGGGGTGGCATCTTCTCCTATCACACATGCACGCAGAATTTAAACTAACCATTACATTGAGAGAGAAAGTATAAGAGTGAGACCATAGAAAATGTTAAGGGAGCTTTTGTGTGTAGTGTGGGGATGAACAAATATGAATTTCATTTCAGCCATCCCACATTTATTGAGTTGTCTTTTACATTTCTCCCTCAAATTAGGGCAAACAAATATATCTAAAAGTCACTACTATCCTGTTCTACTACTGTGTTTTCTCCCAGGGAGTTTGAAGAGCTCACCAGAATGTTAAGTAAGGTCATGTATCTGTTTGTATCTAATCTATGCTTGGTGTAATCTGTTTAATATAACTCATAACTTTAGACATTTACACAATGTTAGTGCCAGGTTAGTTCATAATCTTTTCCCATATACACACTGCAGTACACAGCTCCATATAAACTATAACAAATCAGTATAGTAAGCTACACAACCTATGTGCTGATACGCAGGGGTGTATACATTACCTCAATCTGTCTTCAGTATACTTGCACTTTTACATAACAACAAAGGTGGTTCTTTTCTGTTTGCCTGTCATCTGTCTCAATGCACTTAGGTGAATTTATCCTGTATAATTCCTTTCATGTTAACAACAGTTAAATGTGTAATTTCCCTTTTCTGTGTACAGCTCACTATGTTTTTTTTATATACTTACTGTATTCTGTGTACATCTGGAGATGCATTACTGGGTCTCTTTTGTACCAGAACCTGTCTTCTTTCCTGTTATTTAGTAATACGTCAGCTTCTGTCTATCCATTCTGTTTGCATAGTGACTGCATCCCATTCATGCAATGTGTATGTGGTACTGTTGCCTCTCCCAGGGTTAACTACCCACTACATTTTCCTAGGAGCCATAGATCTATTGCTGTAACAGCCGCTGGCATATCTCCTATGTGTGTTACTTTACCTCTCTAACCACTGTTATGTATACAGCGTACAATATAATATATTCACCATAGTTTGGTTCCCACACATTCAGCTTCCTACATGATATCACCTTACTTTGCCTGTACATTACAACATAAATATTACTTTATTCCCATACTCCACATTGTAATGTTAATAATGTGAGTCAGTAGCAATGTGAACAAAGGATATTTACCATTTTCAGCAGCAACATTGTAATGTTAATAATTTGAGTCAGTAACAATGTGAACAAAGGATATTTACTGTTTTCAGCAGCAACATTGTTGTTGTTGTGTCTTTCAGCTTTTCCCGGTTAGGGGTCGCCACAGCGGAACTCCAGTCCGCTAATGATTGGCAGTGGATTTTTACGTGCTGAGTTGCCAGCCATGACGCACGACCTTCAACGAAGGTACGCCCATTCACGCATGTCTCTACACAGAAAAAGCTCTCGCTGAGAATTGAACAGGACAACGACTTACTGTGAGGCGACAACGCTACCGCAGCACCACCACCGCAGTTTCAGCAGCAACATTGTAATGTTAATAATTTGATTCAGTAGCATTGTGAACAAAGGACATTTACCATTTTCAGCAGCAACATTGTAATGTTAATAATTTGAGTCAGTAGCATTGTGAACAAAGGATATTTACCGTTTTCAGCAGCAAGTAATGAGCTTTATCTGTCCAGGCTACCATATATCAGTCAATATCATACCAGCTTGTTTTAAAATACCTCACAGGCACACTTTGCATGTGTATTTCGTGCTTTCACTTTACCCCCTGATAGAAACCAAAGCTTGTATCCCTTCTGATGATTTATTTTTCATCTGAGGGGTTCTATTTCCCCCCTTTCCTCCATAGCTTAAAAATATAGGGGCTTTCATCTTTCAGTGCAATTATGCATGTAAATCCCAAATAAAGCTGGAATGTACTACGACTTCTTCTTCTTTCAGCTTTTCCTGGTTAGGGGTCGCCACAGCAGATCACCTGTCCGCTCATGATTGGCAGTGAAGTTTTACGGTGTTGAGTTGCCAGCCCGGCGCCCAACCTTCCACAGAAGGCACACACATGCACACACTCATGCCTATGGCCAATTTAGAGTGTCCAATCCACCTACAGCATGTCCTTGAATATATTATGACTAAAATCGTAAAATAAGTATAATTATTATTTATATACAATGTATTACTGTATATTTATTTTATTTTGTTAAATGACATAGATCAGTGGTTTGTTTTGGCCTTTTTCAGGCCCAGAATAGGGTTACAATGAAATGAAGGAACAGTTCACAATAATAATGACAATGCGATGTTTGATAAAGCGAGCAGTAGACATTTATGTAGGATATGCATTTATTTTTTATTTGTTTGCCAGGAAGGTCCAACTGGGCAGGCTGGGTGATAAAAGCTGTAAAAAAAGTGTTGATAGACAACAGTGAACAATTACAAGTTCTAAAAAGTGTTGTTATCACACAGAGAACAATCAGTACAAGTTCAATACTTATGTTCAGAGTAGAATTATTAAATGCTTTACAAATTATAGCTTCATTACAGCAGTAAAAAATGACATGGGTTTAACAAGTTGCACAGGCATGTCTAAGTAAATCTGGTGCTGATAAAATTGTTCACCTATTCTTTCCTGAAGTACTACTCAGGCAGGAGAGAAAGATGGAGATGTGTTAGTCTAGGGGAGAGGAGGGCTAAGGTAGCAGGAGGGAGGATAAATATCCTGGAAGTGACAGGCTGTGCACAAAAGCAATGTGGGGGGATGCAGAGAGATAGTGCTGTGATGGATTTCCTGGGACACTTTAGTTTATCCAGGGGTAGAGCAAGCACAGGACCTGGTTTATCTAATCTCACACACATATTAGATACAGTATGTTAAGAATATTAATTTTTATTTTACCTTTTTGTTGACTAGGGAAGACCACTGGACACATTTTCCCTTTCAGGCATCCCGAGAGATATGTCTAGTTAAAAGAGTTGTTCAGAGTCAAGTTGGCAGACAAAAATCAAACTGAGGGCTTTAATACCCTGTGCTACGGGCCAGGCTATTCTTTATAATCTCATTACATCAGCCTGACTTTCTGCTTTGTTAGAATAGCTTGTCAAACCTAAATTAATTGTATCAAACCTGAAAGTATCCTAGTTAAAACATGAAATACTACTGGTTACCTGAGCCAGCATTAGGTTCCAAATGTATGAGGTCCTTTTGTAACTTATATCTGCATTTTGGTAATTTTGTTACTTATACAAGCTGCATCCTGGTTGAAACAGATAGTCTTCCTCACCTTAACTAGCTGTGGATTCTGAGCAGATCACTTAAGCACTTTGCTTATGATAGCTTCTTAAGAGAAGGACATTTGCCTGCTAAGTTAGCTTTATGAATAAATGAAAGACATAAGTGCAAATGTTATATTTATGAAAAGAGAAACAACTAAAAGCTCTATTTGAAATTAACTGGCTCATACAAGGTAGTCACACAATAGGTAAATAGAAACTCTGCTCCTTATCTTTGCCAGTGTCAATTACATGTAATAAAATAATAAATCCCAGCTTTGTTAATGTCCCAGCTAATCCTTCCCTCAGAACACTCCTAAGGTCAGGAAAATGGCAAGTCTGATTTGTTGAATTATCAGATTCTCACTGCTGTCCTCCCCTCCAGAAGGAAATTAATTGAAAAAAAAAATGCAAATGAATAAAATAATGATGCTGCTGGGTAGTGGCTGTCAATCTGCACTGGAAATGGTACGTGATGTGAGGATGTTCCTGCAGAATATAAAATCTGAGATGTAGGTGTTAGAGATGACAAACATGACATTATTACTGGACAACTTTCATTGTTCTTTTATTTTGTGTATTATATTGAACATTGGCACCAGGGCATATTTAAGGGCTGTTTAAATGGCGGGGGGTGGGGTGGGGCATGCCTTCCTTGCATTATAGTTCTGGCACTCTTGAAGGAGTGACACTTATAGACATCATTTAGAGAGGCGTGAATAGGAAGCTCTATGAGACCTATAGAGTAGAAGCCATTAAAAGTGAGAGTACATACAGGAAAAGTGATAACAAATGGCTGTATACACAGTTTTTCTGAAACATCTAAACATAAGCTAATATATGCAACATTAATAGTTGTGACATTAAGCTAGTCACACTTATTAAGATATTTCACTTAATGACACAATGTCTTAATATATATGTCTGTATGTGTGTGTGTGTGTGTGTGTGTGTGTGTGTGTGTGTGTGTGTGTGTGTGTGTGCGTATATATATATATATATATATATATATATATATATATATATATATATATATATGTGTGTATATACATGTGAATAGGAACAGTATTAATGTAGAACAGAATACAGTACATATAAGTACTAGCACAGAATATTTACAAATGATAGTCACCATACACACTTGCATCCACCCCACACATACATGCACACATATTGTATATTATATAATGCATTTGTGTAGATGAATTATGCTGTTTTGTCACTGAGTGTCTCATTTCCCCTAACACCTAGAGAAGTGCAAGACATCAAAAGAATGATGAGGGACCTATTGATTCCCATTTCTGCATTCATGCAATCCTAGGGGTTATGTATGTATGGCCTCTAAAGAGATTGCCTACATGCTTTGTAGCCTTCTTGTAGCACACACTTTATAATCCTGGTAAAACATTTTATGGATTTCTCCAAGCCTATAAATCAGTCTAATCCTACCATCAATATAGTTTTTCATTTCAAACAATCTCTACTTATGCCATTTAAACAATGCCGTGTCTGCTAAGCACAAGATGAAGTACTTGGTCCGAGTAGATCTTTTCAATTTGTTTAGCCTGACATATATTAAGTGTAGTTTGTGCACCTCCTGTTGAATGTCCACATGGTACGGTGCATGTTGACGCATTCAGTAGCCTTTTCAACTGTGTTGTTTGTTATACACTTGAGAGAGATACTGATTTCTGTGTACAACAGTACTTTGCTGTACTCTGCAGAATGCAGGATAAAATCACCTTTTATTTTGTGTCAATATATATAAAATTTCCTGATGTAAAAGTTAATAAAATAGACTGAGAGCACACCAGATGCATGTTAAGGTTGTAAAGTGATGTATTTCATTTGACATTCATGCAAAAAACACCACATAACAATATCAGTGCATTTTTATTGTAAATGTTAAGAATGTATTTGAACATCTGTAGCCTGTTTAGGACTTCCTCTGTCATGTGTTTTGCCCTTTCCTTCCTCTTCAGTGGTCAAATAGAGTACAGTTGAATGTTAACTTAACATAAGAGTAGATGTTTGAATGATCCTTGTTGCAAGATCCTTTGCTACATGGGTTATATCCTGCATAGGATATAACAGCTGGCCAACTTCCAAAGCTTCAGGGCACTTTTCACACACCCAAAGTGACAGGAAGCTTAAGCTGAGCCCAGTCATTCAGAGCTTTCCTGCCAACAGAGAGAGGGAGGCTGAGCCCTAAAAGCACAATGCTAGAAGAACAAAAAATAAACAACCACACTCTGGCACAAACAATGCATCAAACAACAAGGGAGATGGAGGGAGGGAGGGAGCAGCTACCGGAACAGTGGTCATTGAGCATCTACTGGTATGGATTTACTTACACAGTTGTACTATGTTCCTCATATGGATTCCTGCTGCAGTAGCCTTAGCTGCAGGGGTAGGTTACTGTAGCTTACTACTGTTGTTAGGTGGAAGGAGAACATTCCAGGAGTCACTGTAGAATGGTCCCTGCAAAGCCTGATCTAGACCCAGAGATGGAATCAAACTTATAGTGCTTTGTAAAAGTATGTGCAGAGGATCGAGATGCAGCTTCTAGAATACTTAGAATCTAACCTTTTCCAAAAAGCCATAAATGAAGCCAAGGCCATGGTATACTGGACCTTGGCCCTGCTTGAAAATAAAAAAGTCTGGTCTGTTGGATGATGAATAACCTCCTGTAAAGGAGGAACATTCTCTCACTGCCATCTATAACCTCGATGAATGATTTTTAAAACCCATTATCTGAAACTATCTGTTACCATAGGGAAAATGGAGATTCAGACTTTTTGGAAGGGAAGGGAACTTCCAGGGTGGAAGGGAGGATCAAAGTTTCTTAAATAGTCAAACTGACTATTTGGACTATCCTTGGGTTTTGGCTGTTTCTCAGTTTTTGGAACACCCTTGCCATTATGTCAAAATTGAATGAGGGGTTAGAAAAACCTTTAGAAGGAAGGTATAAAATCTGAGAGATTTTATTTAACTTACCCCCTTCATCACTCTCTTTGATTACCTCTGCAGCAAAGGAACCAAAAACGGAATCTCTATCCAAAACAGAAAAATAAAATCTCATTATTCTCATCCTCTTAACAGGTTCTGAAAATGCATCTTGGGAACCTTCATCAAAACAGTGCCAGAGGCCATCGCCCTGGAAGAATTATAAATGGAGTCATACATGCACTCTGTAAACAGAGAGCAGTGACTAGAACAATAGAAGGAACTAAATAATTCACAGCAGATGTTTGCTCACAAGAAGAAACTGCAGACCAAACATTCCTCATGCTTTCACAATTACTCAGAATACCCATTAACACATGAGCCTGACAATTCAAAATTCTGAAAATAAAAGTTGCAGAAGCATACATCATTTTCACGTACCGTTAATAATTTTCACACCCTTATCAGAAAGAGTAGGATAGGAATTAACTAGCAGCCGTAGGAATTAATAAAACTATAACTGCTGCTGGGCCAAGTTTGGGAAGAGTGTATAAAATCTTAAAAAGACCGAGGAACTTTATACAGAAAGAGCACTACAGGTGCAATGTTTGCTCTGAGAGTGTTGATGGAGAAGTACAGAGAATGTCAGAAGGAGTTGCATTGTGTTTTTGTAGACTTAGAGAAAGCATATGACAGGGTGCCTAGAGAGGAGTTGTGGTATTGTATGAAGAAGTCAGGAGTGTCAGAGAAGTATGTAAGAGTGGTACAGGATATGTACGAGGGTAGTGTGACAGCGGTGAGGTCGGCGGTGGGAGTGACGGATGCGTTTAAGGTGGAGGTGGGGTTACATCAAGGATCAGCTCTGAGCCCTTTCTTATTTGCAATGGTGATGGACAGGTTGACAGATGAGATCAGACAGGAGTCCCCATGGACTATGATGTTTGCAGATGACATTGTGATCTGTAGTGAGAGTAGGGAACAGGTGGAGGAGACCCTGGAGAGATGGAGATATGCTCTAGAGAGAAGAGGAATGAAGGTCAACAGGACTAAGACAGAATATATGTGTGTGTGAATGAGAGGGAGGATAGAAGAATGGTGAGGATGCAAGGAGTAGAGGTGGCGAAGGTGGATGAGTTTAAATACTTGGAGTCAATAGTTCAGAGTAATGGTGAGTGTGGAAGAGAGGTGGAGAAGAGAATACAGGCAGGATGGAGTGGGTGGAGAAGAGGGTCAAGAGTGATTTGTGACAGACGAGTACCTGTAAGAGTGAAAGGGAAGGTCTACAAGATGGTAGTGAGACCAGCTATGTTATATGGGTTGGAGACAGTGGCATTGACAAAAAGGCAGGAGTTTGAGCTGGATCTGGCAGAGTTAAAGATGTTAAGATTTGCACTGGGTGTGACGAGGGTGGACATGATTAGGAATAAGTATATTAGAGGGTCAGCCCAGGTTGGAAGGTTTGGAGACAAAACCAGAGAGGCAAAATTACACTGGTTTGGACATATGCTGAGGAGGGATGCTGAATATATTGGGAAAAAGATGCTAAGGATGAAGCTACCAGGTAACAGGAAAAGAGGAAGGCCTAAGATAAGGTTTATGGATGTGGTGAGATAAGACATGCAGGTGGTTGGTGTGACAGAGCAGGATGCAGAGGACAGGAAGAAATGGAAACAGGTGATCTGCTGTGCCGACCCCTAACGGGAACAGCCAAAAGAAGATGATCTGCTCTTTTAGAGGCAGCATATGGCTCTCAGGAAAAATACAGGCAGACACATACACACCCTCCAAAGCTGACAGAAATGGAAGAAATTGTGAAGGTTGTGGAAATTCCTTTTGTAATAGCTTGTAGTATTTTCTGAGGGACTGACAAACTTCAGTGTACTCCCACTGAAAACACTGGCACATTCTGGAAATAGTCTCAGAGAGAGAGAGAGAACCCCCAAAGGCAGAATCAAAAACTGAGCTCCCCTCTGAGTTTGAATCAGAAAACTGAGGAGAAAACCTATATCTGTCCCTTAATCTTCCTGTCCAGATTCAGAATCTTGAATGTCTTCAAGAAAGGAGGTCTCCCTCTTTCTTTTACCAGAAAGCAATAAATAATAAGAGTCAAAAGCCTGAACAGAATCCCCGAGCCAGAACCAGTAAATTACTCCTGTCTAAGGGCATTTGATGAGGAGTAGGCATTGTTTAGTTTTCTGTTTCTTTTTGACAGAAAAATGGGGCCAACAGTGTTGTAAATGGCAACAGAAGCTTCCCCAGGGATGGACATAAGATTCTAGGATCATTTAAACATCTACAGGGAAACCTTCTCTGTTCCCTCTGCCAGGACCAACAAAAGTGGCTTTCTTTCTAGCATCGGGGATCCAAATCAATGCAGAAGACATGGCTAACTCCCAGTCCCTAGTGGTTATAGGTGCTTCACCAGTGGGATCCGGGTCAAAAAATGAGTGTTCTCAGGTACAAAAAATGGCCACAGCAGAGTTACGCACTTGCGGAGGCAAATTGCTAACCTGCTGTGATGGTAAAGGCTGTTTACTTAACTTTTACTTTTTGGGGCTGGAAGAAGGAACAGCCTTGGGACCAACTGTTTGTTCCATGGTCAAGCCAAAAATGGTGCCTCTTTTCTGTTTAAAACAAGCAGCAAAATCTGGTAAAAAAAATAAAGTCTTTTGCAGTCACTTTTTTGCACAAAAATACAGTAGAAACCACTTTAAAGCACTTGCCAACACCCCAAAAGTAAAATAAACACAATTTCTCCAGAGGAAAAATGCTATTTAAATATTTTAAACAACTTCTAAACTGACAGGAAAATAATGCTGTCATTTAAAAGTACAATGCAGTCTCATAACAGTTTGTTAAAATACATATTTCAAGAGTTAGAATAACTTTTCTGAAGAGGAAAGTATTAATAATCAACAAAAATAATTGCATAGAAGTTTTCTTCCCCAACGGGGACTTATCTGGCCATCAAAGGAACTGCATAAGCCAACCATCAGTCCTCAAAATCCTCAGGAAGAGCTTTCTCTTTGGCTTCAATAAAGGTGTGAAAGGCTTGGCACCCAAATTTGTCTTTAATCAGTTTAGTTCGAGCTGCCTGACAGTTTGGGCAAGTAGAAGGTACCCTCATAGCCAGCCTTAGGCATAGGCCAACTAGGCAGCCACCTAAGACGTCGCTCTAGCAGGGGAGCTTTTCCAGCAGTTATATGATGTAGGTAGACCAGGATGGGGGCACCGGGTGGTGTGGGGGGCTGCTGTGGAGCTCTTTTGCCTAGGGCATCAGTTGACCTAAGGCCGCTCATGGGTACCCTGAAGCTTTGGAAGCTGGCCAGCTGTAATATTCTTGGCAGGATATATGTTATAGGTAAGGCTACCACAGTAGTGATCAATATGATGACCATAAAGTGGTATCTCCTTTATGCTGTGTTTTCCACTGTTTTTTCCTGAAGTCAGGATATAAAATATCCTCCACAGAACTTTTTTAACATTACTTGCTATTAAGTCAGTATTAATTTGCACCCAGACTATTTTCATAAATATTAATTACAAGTAGAAACACATATTAAGAATACTGCTTATACAGGTGAAGGACAGCAATTTTATTTGAACATTTAAATTCATAATTTACAGACATCGGCTGCATGCCATTATAGTTTATAAAACACAGAATGCAGTATTTACAGTGTTAAGTGTTGTAAATGATTGAAAATACATTTTGTACAATCTTTTCATATTAACTATCATAAATACAAAAAAAAAAATCACCAGCACAGTTAAGTGTCCCAGAATCAAAATTAGTCTATCATATATCATATACTTTATTTATTTTTATTTTACATTTGTTTACCAGGAAAGTCCGACTGGAACGAGGTCCATTTACAGCAGAGGCCTGTGGAGAAGAGCTCCAGAACAACATAATTACAACAAAAAAAAAAGACTTCTGTACAGAGGTATATATACAATCAAAGAGATATATCATACAACAACAACAAGTTTGTTCTAAGCAAGCTTAGCTTGTACATAGTAGACTCTGGGTGTCAGTGTTGGTATAACAAAGACACACATTGAGTGATGCAATAAAAAAAAAACTGATGCCATTAAGGAGACATCTTGCAAGATAAAATATACTAGGCCCTGTGTGGGAGTATTTGAGTACTGTATATTAGAGATGGTAAGTAGTGAAGAGAGGAGGGTAGCAAGATTTGGAGGAGAGTAGGAAAGCATTTATGTGATGCAGAGATAGAGGCATGACTGCAATTTTGAGTTTGCTCAACTGAAAGAAAAACTGGGTTTTAATCTAATGTTTAAGCACACTGATAATATTATACAGTCTCTCTTTAGGTAACAGACCAAAGGCTCATTTTCTGTATCAGATTCCTTTATATCATACACACATACTCAGGGGTAGCATAAACATACTTGCAGAATGAGTAATAGGTTTACAACAATAATTACTCTAGTTAACATGCAAAAGCATTTTATGCAGTCTTTTCTTATTAAGTACACACAATAATAACATGTTTACAACAATGATTACTGTAGTTAACAGCCAAAAGCATTTTATATAGTCTTTTCATATTAGGCACATACATTTATGAGGGTAGAGATCATTCTTATCGAAAGTTATCTTAAAAACTGAATGAAAACTCCAGCAAAGCTAGAACTTCCACTGAGTGACCTCCCAAACCTCCTGAATCAGAGGCACATGGGTACCCTGAAGCTTTGGAAGCTAGCCAGCTGTAATATTCTTGGCAGGATATAACTTATAGGTAAGGCTACCACAGCAGTGATCAATATGATGACCATAAAGTGGTATCTCGAGTTTTATGCAAATAACCCTTATGAACACCAGGTGTTTCAGCTATATGGCGATTTTGAGTGCCCATGACTTATTTATTTTTAAGTTGTTTCAATGGACAGCTTCAGGCCAATAAAGCCAAACCCCACTAGCTGTGGATATGCAAATTTCGGCCTTGTTATGACCTCGTCAGCATAGCATAAGCAGTGTGTTTGACTAAGCATAAGAAACACAGGGCTGTTATACCCAGCTGATGTCCATTATCATTAGGGTAACTGCAAAATATCCTAACAAACTAAAACAAAAAGTGAGAAGGTCACACAGAAAAAGCAATCAAAAAAACTAAATGAAAACTCTATTAAAGCTAGAACTTCCACTGAGTGACCTCCCAAAACTCCTGAATCAGAGGCAAAAGAATTCACGACCTAGAGGCCCACCATATCAAAAATATTTGGTATATCCTAAATGATACATTACCCCTTGAAAAAAATACTTTGACAAATGGAAACAATATACAATAATTTTTATGCAGCTGAAGAGCAGTTTATTTTCTATATATCCAACTCTATTATATCACATTTTGTTCAGGGACAGCCAATTCATGCCAGCAGTCCAGTGAAGTAGCTAGGTATGCCCTTTTAAGGTATATAGAAAATGAAAACAAACAGAAGTACACACCTCCTTTTTAATCATGATCATTCTGTTCTTCCCACTCTGCTGAACTCAAAGGACTTACCCCTTTAGAGCGACCTAGTTCTTCAATTTCTTCAGTGATAAAATCCTTCCCTTTGGTTAGTTCTTTCAGTCTGGCCATCAGTGATTTTGCATTCATAAACACATGCATGCTGTCTGATATAACACTTTCAACATTGCAGAATATATCAGTCTGTATTAAATTGTCCATCTTCTGTATACTTTAATTGCCTCATCAGATTTCAGTTTGTGCTGCAATTTTTATTCTGAAGAATTGGGATCAGTAAGGACTGGTCACATTGCTACAGCCACAAAATATGCTCCTTTTCATACCATGGCACAAGCTGAATCACTATTCTCAGCTCACCACAATTTCTGTCTTCAAAGGATCGAAGCAATCGATAATCTCCCCATATATATACCAAATGACTTCTTTGTGAAACCCAAACAGGTTGCTCCTTCCTCAGCTGACAGTCCACTCATTATCAAATTCTTAGCACCTCAGTAGGTCTTGACTCATTCTGTCTCATACAGTGGCATACCCAACTAACAGTCTAATGCTGTTCCATGTCCTTTCATATTGTTTCACTATCACCTTTTACTAGCTGGGTCACTGCTTCTCAGTCTGTGTCACTCTGCATTTCCTTCTCCAAAGTGGCCTCTTCTACACTTCTCATTATTTTTCTGCCATCATAACCTGATCAACACTTTACAAATTTTTGTTGTGTAAACCACCTTACTTAGTTAAAATGCACTCATTTGATTGCATAAGATGCCACAACCAGAGGAGACATTCAAGCACATAAAGTACCACAAGAACTTTATCATTTTGCGGTTGCTTAATTGTTGACTGTTTGGACTCAGTTTTTATTTTCAAGTTGATGTTCTTGATATAAGCCCCTTGGTGATCAGCTGTGACATACCAAGAACCAATCTCACACTGAAATGGATGTTCCCTAGATGCATTGAAGAGTGAAAAAGTGCCCAGTGGAAGCTCATTGTGTACCAATAACACCAAAAATTCAGATATAGATATCCGTAACACATTAGAGATGAGTATGCTCTAATTTATACACCACATCTGATTTTTAAGGAACTACAGCATGTCCTTGACATATTGTGCATCAGGAAAATACACTCTTTAGTAACAAAGATCTCTGAGTACAGTCTTGGCACGATAACTAGAAAGAATTGGCACACTATTCTGGTGCATTGTACACTGCTGGAGTAACTGCATACCATTTACATCACAAGGATTTGGTAGTGGTGCACTGTGGGAAAAAATCATGTGCTAGTATTACACTGTGCACTTCTGTGGTAACAGCAAAGTATTTATGCCACTTAGAATTCGTCATGGGGTTCTGTGTAAAAGTCATTTGCTAACATGTAGACAGAAGTTTTTCAGTCTGGAATGTACACACTGTGTTGGACTCTTACACCAAGAATGCCATACACATAAACAGGCAGTGAGTAGAAGATGGATTTTTACTGGTGGCAGTAATACTTGATATTATAATGGCAGATAATTTTTACTGCAAATGCTTTTTGTTTTTGCATTTGTATAACAGTATTGTTTACTGCAAATGATTTGTTCATGTTAGTATATAAATTGAAGGTCGACATGACAAGGGGTACAACATTTTCCACAGTAAGCAGCATTTACATCATATGTATAGAATAAATTCATGAATCGCCTGTACTGCTATGCTCTGAGCTGTGTCTGTGTGCATTTGTGGGTGTAGATGGCCATTGAATAGTACAAAAACACAATATGGTTAGGTGTATATTCATTCTGGAA
The DNA here is from genome assembly GCF_019279795.1 of Protopterus annectens. NCBI lineage: Eukaryota > Metazoa > Chordata > Ceratodontiformes > Protopteridae > Protopterus > Protopterus annectens. The sequence continues at coordinate 715,917,145 of NC_056732.1, read as the reverse complement.
GATACATCTCAAACTGCTAGCACAAGAAACCTGGACAAAGCCTAAAAAATAGAGGTACAAAGACCCACAAATAGGGGTAGATTTTAAATATTGCTCTTATAAACTTAGAAAGTTGCTAAACTAACAGGATTTCTGCAAAAATCTGGACAGTTGAGAGGTATGTTCTGGAACTCTCTAGATAAACTATATGCCACATGGCTAGCAATTTAGCTCAGAAGATTATTGAAATGAACTGCTAACAAGCTTCATTCCATTATCATAGGTTTGAGTTCCTCAGCCTCTCTTTGTTTATCATGTGAATCTGAGCAAGTCTCTTAATAAAATGCACCAGGGACATGCTTGAAAAGAGGCTTCAGCTAAGAGAGTTTAGCCAGTTAACAAATGAATGAAAACTGAATATAAATGTCACAAAGATATGTGCATATTTCAGATATCATTAAATCAGTTTGAGAAATGGATTTACTCATTGTTAGCAATACATAAAGAAAGATGCAAAAATAATAATTAAATATGCTAAATGGGAACTTTGAAATGAATACAAAATATAAAATATCCAACTGTAAATAGCTAAGACAAAAAATACTGCTAACAGTATATTGCGAACAAGTCAGCATAGTAAACATTTCTAAACAATAATCTCAGTGATGAGTAGAAGGCTGGGACAGTATGTCTTGACTGTCTGACTGGGGGTAGTGGTCCCCATTTTCATAAATTGGGACAAGATAATTTCAAATATAGAGGGTCATATTTCATATTTTTCATGGAAAACCTATTCCAAGATGCTGAAAAGGAGACTTCTTATATTAAAGCCTCTGTTTCAGGAAGAGTAATATGGATTCCATCCTGGTTATTGGACAATGGCTCAACCCTTTGTCTTAGCCCAGGTATTGGAGGAGGACGTGGGACTTTTTTTAGCATGTGTTTTGTGTACCATGAGAAGGCATGACTACTTATCCCAGAATGTCATATGAGAAGTGTTGTTATTGTGTGGAACTTGTGTTTATATTCTCATTGTTACGATAAACACAAGATGGGTGAAATCCTCTAAGGCTTTGTTGTGTCTCTTCATCTTTATGATTTCCTTGGACACTGCCAAGGTCTGGACATGGGGAGTTAATCTTTATTTGAAGATGTGTTGTTCTCTCTGCTTCAAGAGACCTTCAGCATATACTAGAGCGGTTAGCTACTGAATGCATAAAAATCAGCACATATTGAATAGGAAAAGAGGGGAGTATTATCTCCAAGAAATGGAAGAACAGCTACCTCAGGGGGAGGAGTTTAGATATATTGGAGTCTGTTTCACAAGTAGAGATAGAAGGGATTCCCCTTTTTCATAAAACTGAAAGATTTTTCTCTGCAACTGAAAGTCAATAATGCAAAAAATTATGATTCAAAACTCAGAGCCTAATTAGACCATTTACGAATTTGCCTGATCTCAGTACCCTTTGAAAACTTCAAATTTGCACACCAAGCATCTAAATTGAGCTTAAAGGACTTCATTTCAACCATATTTCTGATAAATAAAGATAAAGAATTCCATAATCTACTAGCCCTTACATGGAGAAAAGGAAAACTTTAGCTTTGAATTAACCAAAGCCAACTCAACCAGTCAATTACAATTATGTGTTTAAAGTCTATGGCTAATGTATTGTATTCCTAACATTGCTGCCAGGTAATCAACATGAAAACATTTAAAAATCAAAATTGAATCACCCATTAAAAGATTATAGGCTATAGAATAGAGGGATATGTTCTTGAATCTGTTTACAGAAGTCATTGACTCAACCTTTTATTTGTCTTTTCAACATTTTCTGTATGCGCAAAAAGGCCACCATATTCAGTTATTGAGCGAACACTAGTAAGATATATATATATATATATATATATATATATATATATATATATATATATATATGTGTGTGTGTGTGTGTGTGTGTATATATATATATATATATATATATATATATATATATATATATACAGATATGCAGTACATTTTTCCCCTTACTGGAAGAACAGAGCATTTCATTTTCAATCAAACCATAACATTTTCTGATTACTTGTCTAATATTTGCCTCATAATTTAACTGAGAGTCGGCCAGTATTCCCAGATTCCCTAACCGTCTCAGATGATTTATATGTTTGATTATCCAAAGCATATTGATAGGCTAAATTACTTACTCCAAAGTGAACTACCAGACATTTATTGACAATTGAACAATGTATCCAGGTAATTTTGCATAAAACAATGATCTCTTATATTAGTAACTACACAACCAATTTTCATATCATATTTACTGACAAAACTTTATCAGGAGCTGGACAATGCTTCATCACAAAATTAACCAGTTTGAAACCCATCTAGAGATATATTTATTTATGTCTAATTTTTCAAAATGTCCAAAAAAACTTTGTGGTACCTAACTGCATGCTTTGGCCAGATGCAGGTATACTGCATCCACAAGAATGTACTCATCAGGAGTGGTCACTACCTGTTCATAAAAACATAACAGATCCATTATACATAGGTTCATAGGTAGGTACTAGGCTATCTGCCCAAGGGCATTTATAAGCCTAGCCAGAGTGTGTCGGCTTTCGCTGCCCCATTGATTAATTAACTGAGCCTCTGTCAAGCAGAGCCAATGAAGTGATCCCAGGGGTGTATTTTCTGTTACCCATCCACGCGTCAAGGCTTCTCTTGAAGAGTATTAGTGAAGGGCTCTGCCTAATGTAGTTAGGAATTTTGTTCCAAAGCATGGGGAGTCTCTGTGACAGGAATCTATCCCTCCAGCATGTTCTATTTATTGTTGTGGCGAGGTTTAGTTCAGTAGAGCACGTGGCTCGCAGTGACTTGGATTTCTTTAGGTGGAGCATGTCCATCAATTCTGAGTCGGACATGGCTTTGTAAGTCAGACAGAGATCACCTCTGAGTAAGCAATATGTCACTGAGTACAGCCGGAGTTTTTTCAGTTGGCTGCATAGGACATATGTTTGAGGCCAGTAATCCTCTTGGTGAGGTGCTTTTGTGGTCTTTCCAGCTGTTGAAAGTTTCTTGTGAGGTACATCCCAAATGGGGCATTGTACTCTATGATGGGTCTGATGAGTGACGAGTAGAGGGGCACTATAACCTCTTTATTTCTAGATGTGAACCCCTTAGTAATTAGATGGGCCACATAGAAGGATTTCCTAACTACTTTGGCAATATGATTGTCAAAGGAGAGATTACTATCTACCTGGGTCCCCAGATCTCTTATTACCTCTTCTGTATTAAGGGGGCTGCCGCCTATGTGGTAATTCATGGGTGTTTTGTTTTTCCCAAATGGGATGACTATGCATTTTTTGGCATTTAGCTTGACACCATGACTTTGACAAGAGGTGTCTGTCTCAGTAAGGCCTTTTTGAAGGATTTCCGTGTCAGCCAGAGAGTCAGTTATGGCTCCCAGTTTGCAGTCATCAGTGAACTTGGTTAGCCATAGTCCTCCTGTGTTTGCCTGTACTTCTGAGAAATATATGCCAAGCAGTAGGGGTCCCAGAACCGAGCTTTGCGGGACACCACTTGTGACTAGTTTAGAGTCAGACCTGGAGCCCGCTATTCTTACCGTGTGAGTTCTGTCTGTAAGCCAGTTGGCAACCCATCTTGTGACATAGGGGTTTATGTTCAGGCTGGTGAGTTTTTCTATAATACCTGTGTGAGGAATGGTGTTGAACATCTTGGCGAGATCAAGGTAGGCTGTGTGAACCACCTTTCCCTCATCTATGGCCTTGGTGACTGTCTCGAAGAAGTCAACCAGGTTTAGTAGGCATGATCTGCCCTTAACAAAGCCGAACTGGGTCAGGTCAAGTGTTTGGAGGTTCCCAATGTCTTTGTTAATGAGTTCCATGATGATGCTCTCCATAGCCTTGCAGACCAGGCTAGTCAGGCTTATGGGGCGATAGTTACCAGGGTCATTTGTGGCCCCTCCTTTGTGGAGCGGAATAACTATTACTGTGCATCATTCTATGGGCATGTAGCCTGTGGAGAGGCTGAGGCTGAACAGCATGTTTAGGTGGGAGGTTAATTCGTTCTGTAGTTCATTCAGGACGCAGCCTGGGACACCATCTGTCCCCACTGATGCTGTGTTTTTGGCTTTTGAAAGGGCTGTTTTCAAATGTGCTTCTGTGATTTCTGGGACACTACACTTTTCCGGTATTGTTGTGGGCCCTTTTGAAGGTGAGAGGGAGGTGAAGTTTGCACTGAATCTATCTGCCAGGATGTTGGCAATATCAGTAAGTTCAGTATATTTTGTGCTATTTTGCACTAGCTCAGAGCATATCTGTGAGTTGCCACTTAGATTCTTGACATAGTTAAAGAAGGATTTGTGGTTATCTTTCGAATCCTTGGCTATTTTTCTTTCAAAGTTAGCCTTGGATGATTTTATGAGGGACCTTAGTTTCTTACTGATACTGATCAGGGATGTCTTTCCTTCTTGGGATTTGCTTTTTTTCTGAACTAGTTTCCTCCTTTTGTTGCATAACCTGTTTATGGCAGGGGTCCAGCAGACTGGTTTCCTACTCTTAGCAGAGTGAGTCTTGGCTTTCCTAGGGATGGCATGATTCATGCATCCTTGTAGGGGCTCATAGAGTGCAATTGTAAAGGATTCTGCATCTTGGGCAGTGTTATACATTAGCGTGGGGGCTGTGAAACTTACCACCTCTGCCTTAAGTAAGGTGAATTTGCTTTAGAAAGGTTTTTCACTGTGGTTTCCTTGGTTGGGGGTGGTGGTGGGGTGTGGACATCCAGGGTGATTCGTTTATGGTCTGATCTAACCAGTGACCGGTTGACTTCCGGTATGGAACACGTGTCGCCCATGTTGGTGATGACCAGGTCCATTATGTTATGGCCCCTGGTAGGGGAGTTTACCAGCTGATCCAGGGCATTTGAGTTGATAAATTCCAGGAAGCGCTGAGCCTGGGAGTTTGTACTCAAGTAGTTTTCCCAGTTAATGGTAGGGTAATTGAAATTGCCCACTATCAAGGTGTTCGGTAGGACCTTCATGTTTTCCAGTGTCTCCAGAAAGGCGAAGTGGTGGTCCTGGATCATGGAGAGTGATCTGTAGCAGGCCACAATTTGCATTGCAGATTTGCCTGATGTTAGCTGCACATGGGTCTCAGAGGTATCATGCTGCGCCACTAACCTGGAGGTGTGGTATCCTTGATAAATATGGATACACCCCCTCCTTTTGTGCTTCAATCTGTGTTCTGTGGCCGAAATGTGTGGTATGAGTTATAGCCCAGTAGTGCTGGAGTGCTCTCTGGAGCCTTGAACCAGGCTTCAGTTACTGCACAGATGTCGACATTCTCCATACTTAGGAGTGCTTTGAGCGCATACATTTTGAGATTTAAACTCCTGGCATTGAGTAGCATAACCCTCATTTTTTTACTTGTGCTGTTTACGGAGGTGGGTTTGAATTTTGAGCCTTGCCTAAAAAAGGCACTATGGGGGCAGCAAGAGCTTTGGCCAGTATTTGAAAGCCAAGGGGTGACAGGTGCAAGCCATTTCTTGAAAAGCAACGTGGCTTGTCGAGCATGTCACCCCAGGCTGACAGACACTGGATCCTTTTTGAATGACACCAGAAGCTTAGCCAATTGTTGAAATTGATAATTTTTTCTTTATAATGAGGTATCACTCTTGGTGAGGGCAGGTTGCTACTCAGGGTCAGGGTCATACCCGCCTGAGCTACATGGTCAGAGAGCTCTTCCATGTCTCTTTTCATGTAGTCCAGGGAGGTACGTCTCAAGTCATTCACACCAACATGAACAATGACAGAGTCATATTTGTACTTGTTCTGGAGTGACCTGAGTGCTTGTGTTATGTGGCGGATTCTGGCTGCCGACAGGCAGCTAACAGTAACCTTCTCCTTGTCCAGCCTAGTGAGTGGGGCGTCAGTGTGCCTGACTATTGACTCACCTATTACTAGTGTGTTAGGTATGTTATTTCACCTTAAGGGCTGTGATTGTGTGGCACATTGATTTTGTGTTTTATGTGTTGTCTGATTTGTGATGGGAGGTGCAGGTTTTGTGGGTGTCTGCTTTGGAGCTCTTTGATGCTTTTGCAGATTTTTATTTAGAGCCTACAAGTATGATCTTGTGTATTTATGTGTATTTTTTGCCAGTGCTGGTTTAGTAGGTCTATGTGAGGCTGGAGGTGTGGTGCAAGTGTTAACCTTCTCCTCATGACTGTCTGTTCCAGTCTTGGGTCGAGAGACCTTAGCCTCTAGTTTGTCTGTATAATTGCATCTCTCGCATATGTTAGTGTTTTGTGGTAGGAGGAGAGGGCTGTCTGTGTACATGAGGCAGTTGTAACATTGCCTCAGGATACCCAGATTCACCAGCTGGACTGGAGAGTACACCTGAAGTTGCACTTTGGTCATGCCTGAATAGTAGGGTGAGCTGCTTAGTCACTTGGTTGGTGAGGGGTGGATAAAGAGCCTTGCCCTGCTGGGCAGTCAGGTGTCTGGGTATATTAATGCTTGTTATTAGGTCTGAGCAAGTGCTGGACTGTAGGATGCTTTTTGAGTGCTTAGGTTGAGAGTTAGACTAGTTTCAAGTGAAAAACTGAAGAGGAGACTTAGTGGAGCCGGGAATAATTTAACCCTAGCTAGCTGGTGCTGCCCGGTGCACAAAACTGTGCAAAATTAGTTTTTAAACTACTAATTTCTGGGCTGGAACCACTCCTCCAGAAACAGATGGCTGCTCAAAGTTCCCCTCTCTCACAGGTGAACAGAGAAACTTCCCTCTGTCCAAGTAAGGTATGGGCAACTCAGAAACTTCTAACAGAGCCCTGAATTAAGCACTAGCCTGAAAATTGGACTATACTAGCTTAGAAAGGAGGGAAGCAAGAATTTTTTTTTTTTTGAAAAGATAAGACAAAAACAGTAAAAAGTACACTTAAAACATCTTTAAACGACTACAAGTGATCAGAAAAGGCTATCACACTGCAGTGTGTAGCCTACAACAGTTAAACAATTTATTTAAACAAAAATCAACTTTTTAAAAGTGCGGGCAGTCAAATAAGTACAATATGTGAAAAAAAACAAACTTTTAAATCACAATAAGTGTTGGAAAATCAGCGTTTAGGTGGAAAACAGTTATGTACAGCAAGAAAATACAGAAAACTAATACTTCATCACTCCAGATTCTCTCTTTTAAGCTAGAAGGCTTGTATCAGTTTAAGGCTTTCTTGTGCTTTCCAGTAGGTTAGTTACAGGAAAGATGGGAAACAAGCGCAGATGTGGTCTTTTAAACCAGAAAGTTGAAAGAGATGGACAACTTCCTGAATGATCAATAAACTACAATTCCTGGGCCAAGAACCACTCCTCTTGTGGTAGATAGGCTACCTAGTACTTACCATTCCCACTGATAAGCTAGAAGGCTGCACTCCAACACAAAGGCTTGGGGGGCTCAGAAGCTTACAAACAGTCCTGGATACAGCAAATCTGTACCTGGACTAGACTAGTTACGGGAAAGATGGGGCTCAAGCGCAAACATAGGCTTTAAAACCAGAAAGTTGAGAGAGATGGAAAAAAATTTCCCAAACAGCCAATAAACTACAGTTTCTGGACGAGAACCACTCCTCTTGTGATAGATAGGCTACCTAGTGCTTACCACTCCCACTGATAAGCTAGAAGGCTTCCCTCCAACACAGAAAGGCTTGCGGGGCACAGAAGCTTAGCAACAGTCCTGGATACAGCAACTCTGTATCTGGACTAGGCTAGTAACAGGAAAGGTGGGAAATAAGCGCAAGTGCAGCTTTTAAAACAGAAAGTTGAAAGAGATGGGAAAAAAACGCCCAAACGGCCAGTAGCTACAATATGTTGGCCAGGAACCACTCCTTTTGTGGTAGATAGGCTACCTAATGCTCACCACTCTCACTGATAAGCTAGAAGGCTTCCCTCCAACACAGAAAGGCTTGGGGGGGCTCAGAAGTTTACAAAGAGTCCTGGATACAGCAAATCTGTACCTGGACTAGACTAGTTACAGGAAAGTTGGGGAACAAGTGCAAACGCAGGCTTTTAAGTCAGCAAGTTGAAAGAGATGGAAAACTGCCTAAACGGCCAATAAACTACAATTTATGGGCCAAAACCCACTCTTCCCATGGTAGATAGACTACCTGATGCTTACCACGCACACTGATAAGCTAGAAGGCTTCCCTCCAACACAGAAAGTCTTGGGGGGCACAAGAGCTTACAAACAGTCCTGGATACAGCAAGTCTGTATCTGGAGTTACAGAAAAGGCAGGAAACAAGCTAGGATTTTTTTTTCCTTTTGTTTTACAGAAAAGTAGCTAAAACAGCATTAAATACAATTCAAATGCAGTGCAGGCTAGCACACGTGTATCAATATTACGGCAAATACAGTTTAATTAAATGCAATTAAATTAACAAATGACTAAAAAACAAGTGCAGAAGGCATTAAATTAGAAGGCTACTAACAAGCAGCAATAAGTGCAGAGTAAGAACAACTGAACAGATAGCACGCAGAACAGCAACTAAGATATTTACAGTAAGAGCAGCTGAATATATATATATATATATATATATATATATATATATATATATATTTTTTTTTTTTTTTTTTTTTTTTGAGTGAGGGAACACAGCAGGATTAAGAGGCTACAGGGGTTGTCCTTCTCAAATGCTCTCTTTGTACACAGTAGGAGTATCTAAAATCAGAATATGATCTCACTGCACTCAGTTGAGTGAGCAAATGAGAATACCCAGAAGGAGTATCCAAATACAAACTTACAAGAGGGCCGGGCAGTTTCAAAGCCACCAAAATTAACACCAAAACAAGAACATGGAGGGTGGGTGGGAGAACACCGTGGAGACAATAAGAGATAGAAACAATACAGCACCACTATAAATAACAGGCAAGTGTATAAATACAGCACAGTGCAAATTAAGTTGCAAAAAGTGTACTTATCAGTTTGGAGTAGATTCCAACTTTGCAGCTCACAGCAAATCTATCAGCTCTCCAGCAGTTCACAGAAATGCAGTCTGTATTGGAATTACAATGAAATACACCTCAGGCAATGACTAACAGCTAGGATGTGGGCTGGCTCAACAACCCCCTCCCTGAAACTAGTTTGAGCTACCCAGAGAAAAAAACACAGTGGAGACAACAAGAGACAGAAACAATACAGCACCACTATAAATAATAGGCAAGTGTATAAATACAGCACAGTGCAAATTAAGTTGCAAAAAGTGTACTTATCAGTTTGGAATAGATTCCAACTCACAGCAAATCTACCAGCTTTCCAGCAGTTCACAGAAATGCAGTCTGTATTCTCCCAGCAATAAATCCATGTTGAAGAATGTCCTTAGTTATGTTAAGTATATCATAAAATGAAGCATGCATTGCATGTTCAAACATTTTCACAGAATATATGTTAAACTTATGGGTATATAGTCAGTACTAGACAAACTTGTTTTACATTTCTGTATAGAAACGACTGTGGCATATTTCCAAAGTTCTGGAAATGTCCAGCTTCTAAAGATTTCTGAAATGGATAATTCATAAAGGGGACAAGGCTTCATTCAATATACTTCAAGAAGTAACCATTTAGGCCATTTGGTCATATTGAAGAGTTGGTCTTAATATTCAATAACACTATCCTAATATCCTCTTCCTTAAAAAGTGGATAGTTGTCATCTCTGGTGCAAGACTTTAATTACTTAATTAGGGGCACAGGAAAATAATTTTCTTGGGTGGTGAAAGCCAGGGTACCTTTTGGCTAGGCTTGTATAGGCCCTAGGGCCAATAGTCTAGTACCTACCTATGAACCTATGAACCTACTACAATTTTTGAGCAGAAACAGGGGACTGAGAAGCTATGCATAAGATTTCTAGATAGTTCTTAAATTAATCCTTCTTGTGTTCATGTAAATATGCAGGACTCAGGGTATCAGCAATATGCATTGGCTGATGAGATTTATGCTGAAGTTGAAATCATATTTTTGAAAAGGCAGTAGCAGTTGTGAACATGTGCAGGTGCTTTATGTAAATCTTTTAAATATGCTCTGAAGAACTTTATGTCTTTACTCTATTATTATTCTCTTACCGCAGATACATCTAGGACAATAAAGCCAAACTCTTTGGTTTGGATGTTAGTTGGTATATTTTGCAGACATGTTAATGATTTTGGACATCAGCTGTGTGTAAAGACCCTGTGTTTCTAAAGTATAGCCAAACAGTCCACTTATGCTGTGCTGATGAGTTCAAAGCAAGACCAAAACATGCATGTCCCCAGCTAGTAAGGTTTGGCTTATTGGCCTGAATGTATACACAAAGGCTTAAAAAAGAAAAAGTTAAAAGTCATGGACATTCAGAGGCCAAATAGCTGAAACACTTGATGTCCTTAAAGGGTCATTTGCATATATCTCATGGTCCTCAATTACAGCAGGTTTAAGGTATCGCAAAATGAAAACTCTAGCTTGGCTATACTTTTCTCATAGTTTTTACTAATTGGTTTGTCTGTGTGACCGTTTTACTCTTACTTATAAATTGGGTGACATAGAATGATTTTCTTATTATCTTAGCTACATTTTGGTCAAAAGCCAGATTATTGTCTACATATGTTCCCAGATACCTTACTACTCAACTGCTAGGAATGTTGTATTGATGGAGTAATTAACTTGCATTGACTGTTTCCCAAAGGGCATTATAGTGCTTTTTTCGGCATTGAGTTTTAGGCCATGGCTTTGGTATCAGTCATTTGTCTGTGTGAAACCCACTTGCAAGATGTTTGTGTAGTGGGGGAACCTATAATAGCTCCCAATTTACAGTCATCCGTGTAACTGGTGAGCCAGAGGCCTTTAATGTTGGACATAGATTAGATTGATTAGATTAGATTAGTACTAGGCTAACTGACCCTGTGGACCATTTTAAGCCTAGCCAAGTACCCTGTGTGAGAATCAAACCCTGCACCTTGTGTCTGTAAGGTAAACATCTTAACCATTACACCAACCTCCCAACCCTGAGAATTAGATGCCAAACAAGAGTGGGCCCAGCACGGAACCCTGGGGTACTCCACTGGTGACTGGTCTCTTGATGGAGGTGGTTTCACCAATACTGACTTCTTGGGTCCTGTCTGTGAGCCAGCCAGCAATTCAGTGAGTTATGTAAGGATTTACACCTAACTCAGAGAGCTTGTCAACAATGCCTGAGTGGGATATTATACAAATGCCTTGGCTAGGTCAAGATATGCTGTATGCACTGTTTTACCCTGTCCATTGCCCTGGCCACCCTCTCAAAGAAGTCTACCAGGTTATGTAGACATGACCTTCCCTTAAGAAAGACAAATTGGGGTGGGTGTAGTGTCTGTATGTTGTCAATGTCCTTATTTATAATTTCCATGATAATTTGTTTTATGGCTTTGCGTATTAGGCTTATTAGACTGATGGATCTGTAGTTCCATGGAACAGTTGATGGTCCATCCTTGTGGAGGGTGATGACTGTTGTAGTCCTGCATTCACTTGGAATGTAGCCTGTTTCAAGGCTGCAGTTGAACAGTGCATTAAGTGGTCCTGATAGGTCATGTTAAGGAAGCAACCGAGGATGTTGTCAGGATGCATGGAGGTAGTGTTCTTGGCTTTAATGAGTGCTGTTAGCACTTGGTCCCTTGTGATAGTTGAGAGAAGTATTGTTGGAGGGGATCTTACCTGGTGGAACTGGAGGAGGGTAGTGGGGGTGAAGTTTGAGCTGAATTTATCAGCCAGTACATTTGCTAGATCACCCTGATGGCTGCAGGTGGTACCACTCACCACCAGTTTAGCACACTGTTACATGGTACCAGGCCTTCTGATTTTCCTTACCCTGCAAGGCTATTCTGAGTTTATAGCTGGTCTTGTTGGATTTAATTAGACCTATTAGACTGCTATCTAGTTGAATAAGGAAGCACTTGTCTTTAAGGGAGCTGCTTTTCCTGATTTTGGCCATGAGTTTTCTTCTTTTATTATATACCCTGTTTAGGTGAGGATTTCACCAGTGGAGTTGTACCGGCAGCCTTTATGCACCCATTCTCATCTGCATAGTGACTCTGTGAATAATTCTGCTGTGGTCTTACGGTTGGGGGACCCTTGAATTTTGACAAACTATCACTTAATAGGATGGAGTTTGCCTTTGAATAATTCCTAACTGTACTGGTTTAGCTGGATTTTCTGAGTTGAGTTTTACTTCAAATGAAATAGCTTTGTGATCTGACCTCACTAATGATGATGTGACACAGGGGGGCGGGGGAGTGCAATGCCCTCACATGTTAGTGAGTACTGCATCCAGTATGTGTGATCCTCTTTTTGGAGTGTGCATGATCTGTTTCAGGATATTTCTATTACTAGTCCAGGAAGTGTTGTGCCTGTGAGCTTGAGGCAGTATACATTTCCCAGTCAATAGTGGAGTAGTTAAAGTCACCCATGAATAGGGTGTTTAGTTATGGTATATGGTTAATCTTCGAAAAAAACAATCTTCAAATGGCTTTTAATTGAACACTAACCATCAAACTCCCTTTGTGTCGCATAGGCATTCCATCATAAATTAAATCATTGCATAGTTACATCTGGCCAACAGAAAGGAAGTGTTACTACAGTAACATAGATATACGGAAACCTGCCCTTTCTTCACTTTAGTGCACCCTCTGAGTTAGTATATCTAATTAGCAGGACTGCCCCCACCCCACCCCCACATAACGAGTGTCTGGTGTTGAAGTAATGTTCCCCCAGCTAATTATATATGCCATCTCCAAGGGCGCACTATAGTTGGGAAAGGGCAGGTTTACTTATATTTTTTACCAGTGTGCACTTTATAAAGTGTTTTTGGACTATTAATTTTATTTAGTTTTAGTTGCCAGCATCAATGGGCACTTGTGATGTTGGCCAACTATAACTATTTGATGAATACATTTATTGATTATATACCTATATGACAAAAAGCAGTTTTGACAGTTAGTTGTCGATTAAAAGCCATTTGAAGAATGTTTTCTTTGATGATTAACCATAGACTCTATTTAGTTGGCTAGTGACCTCCTCTAACATGTTTAGGTAAGAGTTGTGAGACTCCTGGAGCACAAATGGTGACGTGTGGGAACTTACCTATGGTGGCTTGCATGCAGATAAGCATCATGGTATTATTATGTTTTACCAACCTTGAGCTTGAGTTTGTCACTAATATAGATCAAAACACTTCCACCTTTGGCCCCAGGCTGTGCTGTGGTTGGTCTAAATGTGTGAAGGCACTGTAGCCTTGTACTTCTGGAGTACTTTCTACACCGTTAAACCAAGTCTCTGTCATGGCACAGATGTCGACATTCTCCAGATTGAGGAAGGCTTGAAGGGTGTGGAGCTTTTTGTTTAGGCTCTGAGCATTGAGCAGTAATATGTTAAGGTTGCTTGTAGACTTTTTCACTATGTTGGTAGTCTTGTCATTTTGGAATAGCCTAAAAAAAAGGCTGTAAGGGAGTGGATAAAGTTTTAGCCAATATCTGAAAGCCTAGGGGGGGACAGATGCAACCCATGCTTGGTGAAGTAATGTAGTATTTTGACCATGTTTTCCTATGCTGACAAATATTTGATCCACCTGGAGGGAAATCAGAAACTAAGCCAAGTGTTAAAATTAATCATTTTATGTTCATACTGTGGCATCATTCTTGGTGAAAGCCGAATGATGCTCAATGCACCTATATATATATATATATATATATATATATATATATATATATATATATATACCTATCTGTGACACATATTTCAAGAGATCCATTATGTCTCTTTCCATATAGTCCAGTGAGGTGTGTCTGAGGTCATTTACACTCAACTGGACTATGATAGAATCATACTGACACCTGGAGATGCAGTAACTTGAGTGTGTACATGATATGGTTGATCTTGGCTCCAGATAGGCAACCGACCATTATCTTCTCCTTGTCCAGCCTGGTGAGTAGGGCATTTTGTGTGTCACACAATGGAGTCTCCAATGACAAGAGTATTAGGTAAAGTGTATGCTTGCCTTATGGGCTTTGCATTTTGGGGACCATTAGATGTAGGCTTATATGAGATGTTTGGTGTTGCTTTTGGTGTATATTTTAGAGATTGCTGAGGAACAGTGTTGCCATTAGGTGGCTTTGGATATCTTTGAGATTTGGGAAGGTTTCTTTTGGCTTTGGATATCTTTGAAATTTGGGAAGGTTTCTTTTAAGTGTCTAAGCATAAGACAATCTGAGTGTGTTGTGAATGGTATGTGTGAGGGATGTAGTGGGAGTATTCCTAACAACCTCATTTGTATGAGAAATTTTTGCCTCCAAATAAGTTATGTATTTACATCTCTCACATACCATGTTATTTTCTTTAATGATTAACTGGTTGCTTGAGAACATGAGACAATTGTTACATTGCCTTAAGATGCCGAAATCTACCAAGCTGGTCATAGAGAAATTTGGAAATTGCATATTTATGTTGCCTGGTCCTGTAATCAGCATAGGATCATGAGATGTTGCTAGGCTATTGGTCCTGAGGCCCTTACAAGTCTAGCCAAGAATTTAGCCCATCTTACAACAAGTCAGCACCTGATGCCCCTGTCCAGCAGGGACACAGGTAGAATACCTGGGGTGTATTTTCTGTTACCTATTTAGTTATCCAGGTTGTGCTTAAAAAGGGTTAATGAGATACTCTGCTTGACATGGAGAGGGAGTCTATTCCACAGATGGGGGAGTCTCTGGGACACAAATCCCACCAACAAGTCCTATTGATGTCAGAGACAAGGTTGAGGACGCACGTGCAGATTACTCAAGTGGAACTAGACTTCCGGATATGCAGCAGTCCCATCAAGGTGGGGTGTGACATTGCTTTTTATGCCAGACAGAGGGCACCTCTGAGGAGTCTGTAGGAGACTGAGTAGAGGGACAGGGCTTTTAGCCTATCAGTGTAGGGTAGATGTTTGAGGACCTGGATTCTCCTGGTAAGGAACCTCTGTGGTCTGTCCAGCTGCTGCATGTGCTTTGTGATGTACATGCTGAAAGGGGCATTGTACTCAACAATGGGTCAAAGGGAAGAATACAGGGATGTTATGACCACCTTGTCCCTGGATGAAATGCCCTTACTAATGAGGTGGGCCATGTAGAAAGCGTTCTGTACAATGGAGGCAATATGGTGGTCAGAAGTCAGTTTGCTATCAACCTGGATGCCCAAGTTCTTCACAACTGATTGCATGCTTTGGACCTTGTTATTAATGTGATAATTTGTGGGGTCATCACTCTCCCCAAAGGGGATAATGATGCATTTTTTGGTATTCAGTTTGAGACCATGTTTCTGGCACCAGTCATTTGTTTGGGTGAGACCTTCTTGAACGATGTCCACATCACTAGGGGACTTGATGACAGCACCCAGCTTTCAGTCATCTGCAAACTTGGTCAGCCATAGCTTACTGGTTTTGGGCTGCACCTCAGAAAAGTATATCCTAAACAAAAAAGGCACCAAGACCGATCTCTGGGGTATACCGCACATTACAGGTCGACTGCTTGAGGTGGCTTCCCCTATTGTGTCTAGGTGGGTTCTATCAGTGAACCAGTTTGCTACCCATATGGTAACATATGGATTGATGCCTAGCTGAGAGAGTTTATCTATTATACCTGAGTGGGGAATAGTATTGAAGGCTTTGGCCAGGTCAAGGTAGGCTGTGTGCACTGTTTTCCCCTCATCAATGGCTTTGGTGACTGCCTCAAAGAAGTTGACAAATTTAACAGGCATGACCTCCCCTTGATGAAAACAAACTGTGTGGGATTGAGTGTTTGGAGGTTGCCAATATCCTTGCTAATGAGGGCCATGATAATCCACTCCATGGCTTTGCAGATCAGTCTTGATAGGCTGATGGGTCTATAATTTCTTGGATCAGTGAAAGCTCCCCCTTTGTGGAAAGGGATGACAGTGGCTGTCCTCCACTCAGCTGGGATGAAGCCAGTACTCAGACTTTGGTGCCTAATGGTGCTGCAAGTTCCTGCCTGAGTTCATGTAGGATGCAGCCTGGGATGTTATCAGGTCCCATGGAGGCTGTATATTTTGCCTTTGAGAGGGCAGTGATGACTTGCTCCCTAGAGATAATGGGAGGGGGGAAAGTGCTGGGGATGTCTTCATTTACTGATGGGGGGATGGAGGGGTGAAGTTTTCACTGAATCTGTCTGCCAGCAGGCTGACTATATCTATGGAGTTTGTGTATGTGGTGTCCTTGACATCACATACACAAACTAAACAGGTTGGTTGTTTAGGATTAAGGACTGTGTTTTAACAGGGGTCACTTTGGGTAATTTTGGGGATTAAGGGTAGGATGTTATATAATGCTGGGATTGTTAGTGCTATTTGATGCACAAGCTAGCTGCTCTAAGCTTACTTCTGCACAATGCCACACTATTTAACAGGTTTCAGATCTAAGTCTAACTTCACAGGTAAATTTTACTGCCTAGGCATTTGCTACTCAGCAGAGCACTGCAAACAGCCACGGCCCAGTGCAAAGCTCCACAGAGAGAAAAAGAAGCTTGAAAACTGTCTCTTACATGCTCTAGCCAATAAACAACCAGACTTTGAGCTTCCTCTAGTGCTTCCCAACTCAAAGATCACAGGAAAATACCTTCTGCCACAAGATGCCTGACGCTGGAATCTGTTCATAGGTTCATAAGTTCATAGGTAGGTACTAGGCTATTGGCCCTAGGGCCTATACAAGCCTAGCCAAAAAGGTTCCCTGGCTTTCGCCACCCAAGAAAATTATTTTCCTGTGCCCCTGTCAAGCAGAACCACAGAAGTGATCCCCGGGGTGAATTTCCTATTACCCATCCAATCATCAAGATTTTTCTTGAAGAGTGCTAATGAAGAGCTCTGTTTGACATAGATAGGTAGTCTGTTCCAGAGTATGGGAAGTCTCTGGGACAGGAATCTATCCCTCCAGAATGTTCTGTTTATTGTGGTGACAAGGTTTAGGTCCCTAGAGCGTGTAGCTCAGAGGGATTGGGATTTCTTTAAGTGGAGCATGTCCAACAGCTCTGGGTGTGACATAGCTTTGTATGTTAGGCAGAGATTGCCTCTGAGTAGGCGATATTCGATGGAGTAAAGCTGGAGTTTTTTGAGACGGTCTGCATAAGGCATCTGTTTGAGGCCAGTAATCCTCTTTGTGAGGTATTTTTGCAGCCTTTCCAGTTGTTGTAGATGTCTTGTGAGGTACATACCAAAAGGGGCATTGTACTCTATAATGGGTCTAATGAGTGATGAGTAGAGGGGAACAATAACCTCTTTTTTTCTGGATGAGAAACCTTTTGTGATGAGGTGTGCCACATAGAAGGATTTCCTGACCACTGTGGCGATGTGATTATCAAAGAAGAGACTACTGTCCACCTGTGTCCCAAGGTCTCTTATCACACTTTTGGTGTTAAGTAGACTACCACCTATGTGGTAGTTCATGAGTACAGAGTTTTTACCAAAGGGGATGACAATGCACTTTTTGGCATTGAGCTTGAGACCATGGCTTTGACACCAGGCATCTGTCTCAGTGAGGCCCTTTTGTAGGATGTCCACATCGTTAGAAGTTTTGATTATGGCTCCTAGTTTGCAGTCATCTGTGAATTTAGTTAGGCAGAGACTTTCTGTGTTAGCCTGTACTTCAGAAAAGTAGATACCAAACAGGAGAGGATCCAGGACTGAACCCTGTGGTACTCCACTTGTCACTGGTCTGAAGTCTGATTTGGAGTCTGCTACTTTCACAGTGTGGGTTCTGTCCATAAGCCAGTTGGCAACCCATCTTGTGACATAGGGATTTATACCTAGTTTAGTGAGTTTATCTATAATTCCAGAGTGGGGGGTGGTGTCGAATGCCTTGGCGAGATCTAGATAGGCTGTGTGAACCACCTTACCCTCATCTATGGCTTTGGTGACTACTTCAAAGAAGTCTATTAGGTTTAGGAGACATGATCTGCCTTTTACCAACCCAAACTGTGTGGGGGCCAGAGTTTGGAGATCTCCAATGTCTTTGTTTATGAGCTCCATGATGATATGTTCCATGGCCTTGCAGACCAGGCTCATCAGGCTAATGGGGCAGTAGTTCCTGGGGTATGTTGTGCCCCCCCCTTTGTAGCCTGAGATAACCATCATGGTGCACCATTCAATAGGCACAAAGCCTGAGGTGAGGCTATGATTGAACATGGTACTTAGGTGGGGTGCCAGTTCATTCTGTAGTTCATTTAGAAGGCAGCCTGGGATGTTGTCAGGTCCCATGGATGCTGTGTTTTTGCCTTTGGAGAGTGAGGTTTTTACCTGTGCAGCTGTGATTACAGGAACATTGCATTCTTCTGGTATAAAGATGGGCCCTTTAGGGGGTGAGAGGGGGGTAAAGTTACCACTGAACCTATCTGCCAGGATGTTCGCAATATCAGTTGGTTCTGTATAATTAGTGTCATTGTGCTGTAACTCAGAGCAGATCTAAGTGTTGCCATTGAGATTCTTGACATAACTACAGAATACTTTGTGGTTGTCTTTAGAATCAGTGGCGATTTTGTTTTCATAACTAGCTTTGGAGGATTTTATGAGGGATTTCAGCTTCTTACTGAGGCTGACCAGGGAGTTCCTCCAATCATGGGATTTTACTCTTTTTTTGCAACAGTTTCTTTCTTCTGTTTGTTTATGGCAGAAGACCACCAGATTGGCTTCTTTTTTTTGGAGGATAGC
Organism: Protopterus annectens; assembly: GCF_019279795.1. Lineage (NCBI taxonomy): Eukaryota > Metazoa > Chordata > Ceratodontiformes > Protopteridae > Protopterus > Protopterus annectens. The sequence goes on along the minus strand of NC_056732.1, from coordinate 715,898,415 downwards.
ATCTTGGTTCTGTTAGGGATAGCACAATCCATGCACTTGTGTAAGTGCTAATAAAGTGCATTTGTGTAGGATTCAGTAGCCATACCTCTATTGTCCATCTGCATGGGTGTCGTGAAGTTTGATACTTCTATCTTAAGAAGCGTGAAGTTGGCTTTGTAGAAATTTTTTACGGTTGTTTTCCTAATGGGGGTGGGAGTGGGATGTGGATGTCTAGGGTGATTAGCTTGTGGTCGGATCTGACCAATGAGTGGCTGACCTCTGGTGTGGAACACCGGTCACCCATGTTGGTGATGACCAGGTCTAGGATATTACTGCCCCTGGTGGGGGTGTGGATAAGTTGATCCAAGGTGTTGGAATTGATGATTTCCAGAAAATGTTGAGCAAAAGAGTTGGTACATGAGTAGTTTTCCCAGTTAATGGTATGGCAGTTGAAATCACCCATTATTAAAGTGTTGGGTTGTACCTTAATATTTTCCAGTGTATCAAAAAAAGAGGAGTGGGAATCCTGGGGCATGGTGGGGGGTCTGTAGCAAGCTACAATCTGGATTGTGGTTTTGCCCAGAGTTAGTTGAACTTAGGTAATCTCGGATGCATTATGCTGAGCAACTAGCTTGGAGGTGTGGATATCCTTAATGAATATGGACACGCCTCCACCTTTAGTGTTTCATCCGGGTTTGGTGGCCGAAAGGTGTGGTATGAATTATAACCTGGTAATGCAGGGGTGCTCTCTGGAGCTTTGAATCAGGTCTCTGTGACTGCACAGATGTCAATGTTCTCCATTTTAAGGAGTGCCTCGAGTGAGTGCATTTTGAGGTTTAGACTTCTAGCATTGAGTAGCATTACTCTCAGATTTTGCTTGCTTGTACCTGTTACAGTGGTGAATTTGTCATTACCTAAAAAAGGCACTATAGGGGTGGCAAGAGCCTTTGCGAGTATCCGGAATCCCAAGGGCAATAGGTGCAGGCCATCTCTGGCAAAGCAGCGTGGTCTGTCGATCATGTCATCCCAGGCAGAAAGATACTGGATTCCCTTAGAATGACACCAGAATCTTAGCCAATTCTTAAAGTCAATCATTTGTCCTTGTATTGTGGTATCATTCTGGGTGATGGCAGGATGCAACTCAGGGCTAGGGTCATACCTGCCTGGGCTACAAGATTGGAGAGCTCCTCCATGTCTCTTTTCATGTAGTCCAGGGAGGTACGTCTCAGGTCATTCACATCAACATGGACAATGACTGAGTCATATTTGTACTTGTTGTGGAGTGACCTGAGTGCGTGCGTTATGTGGCAGATCCTGGCACCTGACAGGCAGCTGACAGTAACTTTTTCCTTGTTTAGGCTGGTGGAACATCAGTGTGCCTGACTATAGAGTCACCTATGACTAGAGTGTTGGGTATGTTATGCCTTATGGGCTGTGGTTGAGTGGCACACTGAGTATGTGGGCTATGTATCATTTGGGTTGTGTTGGGGGGGGTGGAGGTTGCTTGCATTTCTGCTTTGGAGGTCTCGGTTATTTGAGCAGATTTTTGCTGAGAGTCTCCGTGAATGTAGGTGTGTGTTTTGTGCTTCTGTGTGTGTGTTTTGGTGGTGTAGGTTTTGAGGGACTATGTGATGAGTGTGGTGCGGTGCAAGTGTTTGCCTTCTCCTCTTGACTGTCTAGTCCAGTCTTCGGTGAAGAGAGTTTTGCTTCCAGTTTGGCTATATAAGTGCATCTCTCACAGGTTGTAGTGTTGGGTGGTAGGGACTGTTAATGTAAAACACAGCAAAATCAGCTGTCAAGTGCAGATTAAACAACAAACCACTAGCAGTGCGTCCCAACTTTGACAGACCAAGTAAACATTTTCTGTCACACGATGTTTGATCCCAGAATCTGGTAATGTAAAAGCACAGCATAAGCAGCACTCGCATGCAGATTAAACAACAAACAACTACTAAACAACTAAGTCCCTGGCAATTTTGCCCTTCTGCAAAAAGATTTGGAGGCACATAGACTTGGAAAGTCAAAAACAGAGAAATTTCTATTTTTGCCACAAAATTAAATAAATGCTTTAAAATTGCTCAAAAACAATAGTGATCACTGTATAAAACAAGTACAAGTGTAGTTAATCAACAAAATATTCCCATTTTTAGCTTGGATGTCTCTGGATGCAGTTGAAACATTGGAAACGCATTGCAGAGCGCTCTGTAAGTGAATCTTAAATATCTTATCTATCTTATTTCCCTTTCAAATGTGAGAATTAAACCCTGCACCTTGTGTTTACAAGGTAAACACTTTAACTATTATATCAACCCCCCCCCCAACCTTTCTGACAAAGTGCTTCTGAACAGAGTAACTAGACAGGGGTGTCCTCTTTTCCCCTTACTTATTTGCTTTATATTTAGAACCATTGGTAAAGAAAATAAGGGACTCAGAAATTCAAGGATATAATTGGTATGGTAGTCAAGAAAAGTTAACTTTATTTGCAGATAATATTATGTTGCACCTGATAAAACTAGAAAAGGATGTCAGTGTTTTGGAATATCTTGAGGCAGATTCAAGTCTTTTGGGGATTTTTATTTATTTATTTTACATTTGTTTACCGAAAAAGTCTGACCGAGTGTGAGCCCATTTTCCTAGGAGGCCTGGGGAGAAAAGCTCCAGCATAAAATAATAATAATTAATAGACAGAAAATTTACAAGAGAACATTGTTACAAAGACAAGTTGGTCTATAAGTAATTAAAAGCCTTAAAATTAATGAAGATAAAACAAAAGTTATAACTATAAACTGTGTACCCACACATGAATTGCTTCAGCAATACTTATATATATGGGGACATGATAAAATGAATCATTTAGGAGTATGGATTAAGAAGGATTCTGTTATGGCAGCTAAGAATATGTGGGAAGAGTTAAACAAAGGATAGTACAAAAAATGAGAACCTGGAAGCTCTTGTTTATGGACATGGATAGCAAGATAAAAGCAGTGAAAATGTTTGTCTCTTTAATTTCAAGGAATAACACAGTTATGTGTGTGTACAGCTTATTTGGGGAAGGGCTGTTGTCTGTAATCTTACCAAACACTTTAATTGCAGGTTCTAATTTCAGCTATGATGGTTTGCATACCTAACTTGCAGATTTAAGAAACATACTGTGAATTTTCTTCAGGAAAAAGTAGAATTTGTATATACACACACATGAAAATGCAACAATTGACAGGGAGTTTTGACTTCTTTTTCTATGTACTTCATGACAATAATGTGTGCTTTGATAATTTTTTGCTTCATAAGTGTAAGCATATAAGAGTGTTTAGAAATCTGTAAAGAAGTAATACAACTAGTTATCTCTCACTAAACTATGTGGTCATTAACATGGCACTGCAACCTACACCCCCATCCCCCAACCTCCTCTCTAGCTTTGTGTAGTGCCTGAATGAGTTCAGCCATCTTGTATGTTCAGTTAATATTGTAGAATAAATTATATAATCACCATAATAATAAATATTTTCTGGCCTACACAAACAAAATCCTTTCTTTACAAAACTTGTTTGCGTGTACATATACAACATTATGTCATCACATAAACATACCATATTTGAATACAGATGTAGTTCTGTGTACAGATATATTTATGCTTTCTTTTGCATTTTTGTGACTTATAGATACCTATTTGGTGTTACATATATTTCTTCTAACAAATAGCTAAAATTATGTAGCAATTTTATAGTTTACTTTTTAAATTTATTTTTGATATGATTAAAAATAATAACAAAAATTTACTATAGAACTCTATTCTTCTTGTCATACCTACTCAGCCAGCTGTTCAGGCCTAGGATTCTGTAGGCCATCGTACCTGTTTTAACACTGAGGGAAAGAAAGGGTGATCCCTGTGATGGCAGTTGCTCACCCAACTCCTGCAAGATGTCTATTCTTTTCCAGTGCAAACTACAAATGCAGGATTCAATCTTATACAAGTATGAATCCCGAAGAAGGTCGAAAATAATTTTGTTCTTTGTCGGACTAGCTCAGAGCATTCATATTTCATTTTTATGGTGGATAAAAGTCATGCATGAACTCATCAGTTTTTATCTTACTTGCACTTGCTATTGCTAGCTTTTTGGAGAATTACAATTGAATGTCAGGAAGGAATAATGTCTTTATACATTCTGTATGCAGTTATAAGGTATGCCAGCTGTTGTTGGATGGGCACAGACTATGCTTCTTTGTTGCGCAAACTCACATGCTTGTGACTCTATTTTGCCTTTTCTAAAGATTGTCAGGTTAGAGAATAAGTGAGGTTATCTGAGCAATCCCTACTGCATTCTGGGACTGCTGGGGACTACTGTGGACTCTGCCACTATCCCCAGTGCATTTACTTAAACCTGATGCCTGGCTTTGTGGATAATTTCTTTTACACATGTGATTCTTAGAGATAAGTGCAAAAAGGCATAGTTTGCGTACAAAACGTGTAACTGACCATGACTTTAGAAAGTTTAACACCACCATATTAACTTGCAATTACTTTCATTAGGCAGCAAATAGTTTAGGAAACAGGAGACTTTTTAAAGTAACCAAAATAACAGAAATATTGCAAATTAATCTGAAACAGTTCAACATGATGTTAAATTACTGAGTTTACTTGAAGAAATGTTTGCTTTACTGATATAAGGGGCAGATCAGAATGACTTATGTGAATGCTGTAAAACTGTCATTTGTAAATGGAAATTCATTATAGCAGCAGTGGAAATGCACTGTGGTCACTGAGAAAGATAAGGTAATTTTAATGTAATTTAGTGATTGTGACATATGGTAGAAATTAAGTGATTTATTTATCAAGTACTGAAGTGTCAAGGATGTTTTATTGGTTCAACATACATCTATTTTTACTGGGAGATTTGACTGTCACTGTTGAATGAAAAATGAGTATAAGAAAGTGCTAGGGGAAGGCTGGATCTATTAACAAACTGCTTACCTTACTATTGTGAATATATTAATGATGATGCAAACATTAGCTCAACACAAACGTATTTGGCTGGACAGAAACTTTGCATGTGTATATAATTATGGGTTTTGTGTCGCCCAGCTTTTTTTTTTTTTTTTTTTTTTTTTTGTGGCACATTGTTTTAGGTCCAGTAATGATAGAAAACCAACTATCAAAGCAGAGAAAAGATAGATTTAGCCATAAGGAAAACTGCTTCCTCATGGCAGGCCTTAGGACATATGGCAAATGTCTTTTTGGAAAAGGGGAACCCAAACAAACTGAGAGGGTCAAGGCCTGGAATCAAGTTATTAAAAATATAAATACAGTCATTGGAAGGAACTGCACATTAACACAGTGCAAGAAGTGGTCATATGATATGGCAGGAAGTGTTAGAGCCAAGGCAAGACACAATGCAATTGCCCATACAACTGTTGGGAGGATCTCCAAGACTTAACCCTTTAACACCAGATGATGAATACTTACTCTGCATTCATGGAGATGTTTGTGAGACAGAAGATGATGGGACGGGAATAATCAGAGATGGTGTGGACACTAGCTATTACCATTGTCTGCCGCAGCAACGTATGTCTGCTCAGGAAGGTCAGTTTAAAAATTGTAACATATATAGAAAACTGAATGCTGACAACCAATGATTACATTAAATACATGTCATTTAATATTAACAGGTGAACCCTCCAGTTATGCACACAATGACAATTAAGGCAGTATGTAAGGTAATTAACCTACACAAGTCTTTACTCAGCATACAGTAGTGCATGCTACTTTTTATTGGTAATGTTTTCAGTTCATTTTTACAGGGTCAGTAGAGGATATACCAGTAAATTTGGAGGATATCAGCAGCAGAATGGCTGTTGAAGATGATGATGATTCATAGGTTCATGTTAGGCTATCTGCCCTAGGGCATTTATAAGCCTAGCCAGAGTGTGTTTGGCTTTCGCCACCCATTTTAAATTAATTTTGCTATGCCCTTTTTCAAGGTTAGTATACTGTGCCTCTGTCTAATAGTGACACAGAAGTGATACCGGGGGTAAACCTACGATCTCCCATCCACTCATCAAGATTCCTCTTGAAGAGAGTCAATGAGGGACTCTGCCTAATCTGGACTGGGATTTTACTCCAGAGTGAAGGGAGCCTCTGGGTTATGAATCTGTCCCTCCAGCATGTCCTATTTATTTCAGTGCTGAGGTTCAAGTCTCTCGAGCACGTAGCTCGATGGGATTTGGATTTTCTGAGGTGCAGCATGTCCATTAATTCCGGGTTGGACATGGCTTTATACGTCAGGCACAGATCGCCACTGAGCAGGCGGTATGCCACTGAGTAGAGCTGGAGTTTCTTTAACTGGGCAGCATATGGCATCTGTCTGAGCCCTTTGATCCTCTTGATGAGGTACTTTTGGGGTCTTTCCAGTTGCTGCAGGTGTCTAGTAAGGTACATCCCAAAAGGGGCATTGTACTCAATTATGGGCCTGATGAGGGATGAGTAAAGAGGCACGATGACCTCCCCTGATCTAGATGTGAATCCCTTCATGATTAGGTGGGCTATATAAAATGTTCTTCTAACCACTTCATAGTTTCATAGTTAGGTACTAGGCTATCTGCCCTGGGGCATTTGTAAGCCTAGCCATAGTGATATGGCTTTTGCCACCCCATGTAGTGGTACCGAACAGAATTAGAATACTGTGCTCTGTCTAGTAGTGACACAGTGAAAATCCCCTTACATAAATGAATTAGTTTACTGTGCCCCTGTCTAGTAGTGACACACAGGTGACCCCCAGGGTAAACCTACGATCTCCCATCCACTCATCAAAGTTTCTCTTGAAGAGTGTCAGTGAGGGGCTCTGCCTAACATGAACTGGGATTCTGTTCCAGAGCATGGGAAGCCTCAGGGTTATGAATCTATCCCTCCAGCATGTTCCATTCATACTTGTGCCAAGGTTTAAGTCTTTGGCTCTTGTGGTTCTGATGGATTTGGATCTTTTGAGGTGGAGCATGTCCATCAGATCCTGATTGGACATGGCCTTGTATGTCAGGCACAGATCACCTCTGAGCAGGCGGTATGCTACTGAAAAGAGCTGGAGTTTCTTTAGTCTGGCAGAATAAGACATATGTTGGAGACCCTTGATCCTCTTGGTGAGGTACTTTTGTGGTCTCTCCAACTGCTGCAGGTGCCGGGTGAGGTACATACCAAATGGGGCATTGTACTCAATCATGGGTCTGATAAGGGAGGAGTATAGGGGTCCAATGACCTCCTTTGATCTGGATGTGAATCCCTTCATGATAAGGTGGGCAAGGTAGAATGTCTTTCTAACCACTTTGGCAATGTGGGTGTCAAATGAGAATTAAGCTGTCGACTTGAGTCCCCAGGTCTCTGATTACTTTTTCCGTACTCAGTGGGTTACTGTCTATGTGATAATTTGTGGGTACCTTGTTTTTCCCAAAGGGGATGACTAAACATTTTGGCCACTTTGGCCACGTAGTTGTCAAATGAGAGATTGCTGTCAACTTGGGTCCCCGGGTCCCTAATTACTTCTTCTGTACTTAATGGATTACCACCTATGTGGTAATTTGTGGACACTTTGTTTTTGCCAAAGGGGATGACTATACACTTTTTGGCGTTTAGCTTGAGGCCATGGCTCTGGCACCAGTTGTCTGTTTCTATGAGGCCCTTTTGGAGGATGCTTGTGTCAGCCTGAGAGTTGATTATGGCGGCCAGTTTGCAGTCATCTGCGAACTTGGTCAGCCACAGTCCTTCCGTGTTGGCCTGTACCTTCGAGAAATATATACCGAACAAGAGAGGTCCCAGGACTGAGCCTTGTGGGATGCCACTTGTAACTGGTTTGGAGTCTGACATGGCTCCAGCAATTCTAACCATGTGGGTTCTGTCCTTGAGCCAGTTTGCAACCCATCTAGTGACATAGGGGGTTATATTTAAGCTGGTGAGCTTATCTATAATGCCCCAAGTGGGTTATTGTATCGAAGGCTTTTGTGAGGTCCAGGTAGGCTGTGTGGACCACCTTCCCCTTGTCAATGGCCTTGGTGACTGTTTCAATGAAATCGACCAGGTTTAAGAGGCAGGATCTGCCCTTAACAAAGCCAAACTGGGTAGAATCCAGTGTCTGTAGGTCCCCAATATCTTTATTTATGAGGTCCACGATGATCCTTTCCATAGCTTTGCAGACCAAGCTAGTCAGGCTTATGGGGCAATATTTTCCAGGATCCGTTGAGGCACCACCTTTGTGGAGAGGGATGATGATGATATAATAATTATATTTATGAGATAATCTGAGGAAAGAGGCACACAGTCACTGAATTTAATTGCAGGATCTCACACCCTACAACTTAATAACTTTGAATCACAAGGTCAAGCACATGCTGACATCACACTCATGCTTGTACAGGAAGAAAACCTGTGCACCTCCACACTAATGTCTCCAAACCCAGGCAAATATTTTCAGGATGACGGCAGAAATTCACAGGTAACAGTGTCCACAGTGACACATTTACAAGGGGGTGCCAGGTGCAATAATTTGTCACAGCTACTCCAGGAAACAGGTAAAGCAATGGTTTCCCAGCAGCAAATGTGCCATTACATTGTTAGGGCTCAGTGCATTGCCAGTCAGCTGTAAATGGTCATTGTCCTCCAGAGTATGTGTGAGGATTTCCAGCACTACATGAAAATGGCATACATTAGGGAGAATACCATGCATGATCACACTGGTGCATAGAATGGTGGCATGCCATGCATCTGTGGCCATCTCCATTTGTACACTAGTTATGAGAGTACTTATGAGACTCAAGAAAGAGTCAGTCTTGGAAGGGGAAGAGGACAGATTACTTTCCAGACATGTGGGGGCACATCACATGAGACTAGAAGTGCTTCTCAAGAAAGTACTGCAATTAGTAGGGGAAACAAGCACAACAAATTTCATTCAGGCTACTTCAGCATTCATCTGCACCTAGCAGAACCTCCCATTTGAAGGCCCGATCATGGCCCTGAAGCACTGTCGTATCAGTGACTGTAGCATCACCTACATCATGAAGGTCATGTCATCAGACCAATTCATCATCCAGCTCTTATTACAGCCCCTCCTCAAAATTATTTGCAACATCACCTAATCTATCTTTAGAAGATTTGCGTGACACATTTGATCTTGACCTTGACCTACTGTGATTCAAGTATGACATTTTTGTTATTTATAGGTCGACCTTCACACACACACACACACACACACACACACACACATACACACACACACACACACACACACACACACACACACACACACACACACACACACACACACACACACACACACACACATCAGCAACATTAAGATAGTGAGTTAAAGAGCACATTCAAATAGCAGTTGCAGGACATGGTGCGTAAAGCAGGATAGCAGGAACTGATGTTGATTATGGGTGACCTGAATGCACATATCGGGACAGACAGAAGGGGATATGACGACTAACTGGATTCACATCATACCTCTCAGCTGTATCAAATTCTTCAGTATTTACCATTCTTGGGGTCAAAATAATACTGTGCCATTAATTCCTGAGTGTCCCCATTAAAATCCCTGTTTCATTTTGCTTTCAGTTATCCTTTTTTATGTGCAGGCTTACATCATCACACATCACCAGTGTATCCCATAGATCGATCAACTTGCAGGGGCGTGGGTGGATGTCAGCATCACAAGACAATGCCTACGAGGTGCAAGCATTAGCATTCAGTTAGTATTATGAGGAAAAGAAATTTAATGTGAAAAAAAGTTACATTATGGTCAGGTAATAAGCCAAAGAATAGGCTATCATCTGAAGAGAAATTGGAGAGGAGAGGACTGTTGTCTGGAGCTGTAGTAGCATTCGCAGTGTGGAAAGTAAGCATGCTTATTTTTTTATTTACCAGAGTTCGTTTGTTTTTGTTCCATTCCAGTCAGCTGGGATTCTGCTGGAACTGGAAATGACAGCAACCAGCCATGGATGTCAAAGAAAATTAATAGCAGCAGAAGAACTTCTTTAGATTGAAGCAGTGACGAATGTCAGTAGTAGACTCCAACCGTCAGTCTAACAGTCACTCTCAGTGCATAACCACATGCCCACAGGATGTGGAAATTTACTTTCTCCTCAAGGTAACACTAGAGAATTGAGTTCTTAACTGGGAATCTGGAAAGTAGAAATGGAAACTGAAAAAAAAGTAAGTCAGTGCAAACAGTGAAATCAGACAGGGTCACAAATTCAGAAATAATTAGCAATACTGGGACAGAGGATCAGGGACACTTTTAAAATATTAGCAATACTTTAACTTGATACACTGACTGACAGACTACGTTCCTATGAAGTAATATGCATTTTCTGAAGTAAATGAAATTTATAAATCTAATTATTGTCATTATATACATATATTTGTTTACTCTTTCTCCCAGCTATACACTAGCAAACATTCTAGTGATATGCTAGGCTAATTGGTGGGATAATTGTCCAGAAAACAAACATGTCTGCTGCAATGACAAATGAATAAGCAGAATAATAGAAATGAAGGTAAAAGATATGCAACTGGAATTCAAATCGGAATGCAGCCTAACTGACCTGATGTTTACCTTGAGACAGTTAGTTAAGAAGAAGATGGAGACGAGGAAGGAGTCCAACTGGGCATTTCTAGACTTGGAAAAAGCATATGACAAGATCCCAAGAATGCTGATCTGGACAGTGCTGCAGTGGGTTAAGTCCCAGAAACATTGGTAGGATTAGTGCAAGCTATGTGCCAAGACCCAATAACTCAAGTATGAAGTCTGACAGAGGGGTTCCCAGTGGGAGTGGGTGTGCATCAGCGTTCAGCTTTGTGTCCACTGCTGTTCATACTGGTGATGGACTACATAGGCAAACAAGTCAGAGGGGACAGAGCAACAAAGTTGCTATATGCAGACAAACTGGCATTACAAGCAGACTGACCAAGAACTTCAGTTACGTATAGAGGAATGAAATGCAAAACTGAAAGCACATATGATGAGACTGAGTACAGATAAGACAGCTGTAATGGCAGCAAATGGGGGAAATTAGAAGAAGCTGTGAACTGAGCTTCAGATATCTGGGAGTGGTGATTAAATGAAAGGTCTGAATGAGGAAGTCAAAGTTAGAATCAGAGGGGCTGCAGCCAACTAGCACAGAGTGTCAAGGGTAGTTTGTGGCAGAAGAATGCCAAAGAAGCTGAAAGTAAGGTGTACAAAACAGTGGTGTGAGCAGTACTACTGTATGTTACAGAAACCTGGGTAGTACAGACAGAGCAGTTGATGAAACTAAAGGAGAAAGAGATTAATTGCCTGTGATGGGTAATTGGATGCACAGATGAAGAAATGAGGACATCAGAGCAGAAGCAAACGTAGCGTTAACTGCAGAGAAGGTCAAAGAGAACAGATTATGGTGGTCTGGGCACACGTGTAGGAAAGAAGAAGACAATCTGGTGAAGAAGATTTGGGACAGACAGAAAGAAGGCAAGAGGGAACAAAGGCCTTTAGGAAAGAGATGGATGGATTGTGTCAGAAAAGATTACAAACAATAATATGAGAACCTGTTCTGAATTAAAAGGAATATCTGATAAACAGCAACAGTAGACTGTGCGCAGTGCAACAGATCCCACAGACATCACTGCATGCATCAGTTATACTCAATGCTTTTTTACAAGAAAGCAAATGCTGACTTCAAAATCATGGTCCATAGTTCTGGAATAGAAGCCAACTCTTTACCTGTGCAGCTATGTTCTATGCATGAATCTGCTACATTAGGTCCCTTACTGCTGCTGCTGATGGCTGGGTGTCATTTGTCATAGTAGGACTTGAACAGGGAGCTGCAGTGACAGCATGGGCCATTTCACCACCACACTGGTGCGTGATCATGTGCAGAATGCAACATGCAGTAAGCATCCTGCATGCAGTAGATGGGTCATACTGAAGGGCACCCTAAAGTGACACTTCAAGAGGCCAAGGACACTCTCAATGACAATAAAGGTCTGAAATAGGACTTTGTTATAATAGTCTTCAAGAATCCTACTGGGATTTCACACTGGTGTCATGTGCCGCAACTTCAGTGGATATCCAGCATCACCTGAAAAAAAAAAGAGAAACAGAGAAAGAGAGAAAGGGGAGGGGAGAGACAAAAAGAGAAAAAGAAAACGTGGTTTAGTATGCAGTGTGATGTTACGCGGTACTGCTATCTGTGCCAGGGAGAGTAGGGCAGTGCATGTGTAACATGTACCAGCACAGCTAGCTGGAGTTTTGTAAAGAATTTTATGTTGTTTATCACACTGATTGTACAGATGCTTGAGTTAAAAATATATTCAGACAGAATAGCACTCCTGCTGTTAGTTGAACATTTTTCCCAGTAAATGAATCTGAAGCAGAGTTTTTCTAGCTTTTAGACAAAACTTAGCCATAGTAAAGAACATTTTCAAGCTTTAATAACATAGTAAAAAAGATAGAAGGTATATACACAGTATTTCTGTGTTGTACATTTAGAATTGTAGTCTGCAAATATAACCCTTGTAGAATGAGACTGTGTGTAGTCAACACATGCTTAAGTCAACAAGCAATAACCACTCTTGCTAAAAAGTGCAGTGACCTGAATAATATCTGTCTTATAAAAACAGTAAGTAAATTGACAATAACTCCCTGCCATATCACTTGAAATATGTTGCTACACAACCATTTATGTGTTGTTCCTATGAGGTTCCCAGGCAGACTCATTTATTAATCTGATTATGGAGCATCTCACATACTGCATGGATAAGATTCTTCTCAGACACAGAGCTGTCATCATAAAATGATTGGTGAGACAGCATGCAGCCTTCAATGACAGGAGACACAGCAAAAACATGTAGGCAGTATTATCTACTGATTGAGGTGACCATGGTCACTACTTTACTATAACAAAGCTAATGATATTTCACTAAAAGAGACATGATGTTTGAAAATCTGGAAGCATTGGAAAGTGCAATGATAATGGCTATGCTGTTTATAGAATCTGTTACCATTTAGCTGTCTTGTACTGAATATGTATGGCAGCTATATTAAAGTTGTGTATATAATGCATTAAATTAACCAAAGTAATAATGTTAATGTTATCAGTTTACAGTTTGACATACAGAGTTTTATGGACAGAATCCAGGCTAATGACAGTGCATGAGCACAAGGCACATGGACTGCCTTCCACCTTCTGCTTCCCACGTGATCACTGTATGGTTCACTGCACACCTGTGCAAATAAACCACCTGGACATAGGTCATTGTTAAGGTTGCTAAAAGAGACAGGACTGTGCTTTTCAGAAGTTACCCCCCCCCCCACCCACCCAGAAAAGATTGACTGTGATGTCTCTGTACATGTTTTGAGAATTTCTCCTTATACACATATGCATATCTGGGCAATAACCAGCATGGGCGAGAGAAACAGAGAAAAAACATTGGTGTGCAAAGAGCTGGGACTAAATTAACATTCTGGTGGGAGTAATTGTTTATCTATGTTTATTTTAGCAAATGTTTATTCAGTGGTGCCCTTTTATGCACTGCTCCATTTTATTTATTTTGTAGTGTTTATTACTTGTACCACATATTACGTGATTTATTTTATTTATTTATGTATTTATTTGTTTGTGTTAAGTGGAAATTCTCTTTTTGGTTACATGTGAGCATGACTTGTAATACTGTCTACTGAATGCTAGATGTCAGGGATTGTATCACACTGGTAAACTGCAGTGGAGTGTTGGTTCAAAATGCTATTAGAGTCCTGAGGCCTTATGACCAGTTATGAGCTAGCTACCATTGTTCTTGGTCTGCATTGAGTTCAGAGGACTGGGTAGAGAGTGCAACAAATGAACCATGTCAGCTGAAATCCAGGCTCCATGTTTACAGGTACACCTTAGCTGCAGATGCATGTTTGTTGCAGGTGGGACATAGGTTAAAAAGGATGAAATTGCCCACAGACACTGTGTACTGTTTCTATTTACCACAGTAATCTTGCCACAGCATCAAGTTGATGGATGCTATAGGACTGGCTGGAACTGGTGGCAGGGGACTGATGCCTCCTTAGTTTTTTCTGGAAGACTTGCCATTTGTAGCATTACTGGGGTGAGATAACTTGGTGTAGAACTAATGGGCAAAAACAGGAATCTTCAGTAGGGATATTTTGTTTCTTGTGGAGGTTCCAAGGAAAGTAAAATAAACTATAAACATGTAGTTCTAGTTGCAGATTAGCTGTTGTCTTTCCTTAAGTCAATATGAGAACCATACAAACTTTCCTGGTCCTTACGGATTATGTTTTCTACACCTAGTGATGCCACTGTGTTTCCTTCATTAGGTCCATGTCTGCAGCTACCCCAATTAGACTTTGAAATCTATAGATAGGATTGGGCAAAGGGGGGCAGCTGCCATGGGTGCAAGTGGGAGGTCTTTATCTCAGACAGTTGATTGGCTTCATTGCAAGGCTCAGTATAGGGGTTTGTCTGTCATAAAGTGTATTGTGGACATTAATTTGGATGGTCATCTACTCAGATCTTGATCCTATTTATTTGAATTAGTATACGATGAGAGTTCTGGTCTATTTGGTTTGATCTTGATCACTATGGAGCATATTCGGAACTGTTCCATGTGTGCCTTGTGGTTAGTTAATGGGATGTTTTTACTGAAAGGCACACATTATGTCATTTGTATTCAGTTCATGGCTGCTTTACTCAGCAGGCCATTCTCAGACTTTCCCATTCATTGTTACTCATGTTTTTTTAAGTGTTAACACTGCCTGTGATATGATGCAGAACAGCATAGTGGAATTGTTTCCACAGCTGGACTTTACTGCCAGACTTTCATATATAGTATGTGATCTTGAAACCCCTGCTGTGAAAAGCTTTTCCTGTACATTTCCACAGTGTGATGTGACAGGGTGCTTCTTTAATTTCACCTGGAATATTTGGTGTCATTTATAGCTAGCTGGTCTTGCAGACTTGTATGGGCCAGTTATTACATGCTCAGCTTTTTTGCCTGCAGCAGATATTTCAGTAGCTTTTTCCTGAGTTGACTTTTATGTTTCTTTCTGCTGGGCAGGAATTGATTAATTACTTCAATCAGGACTATGTCTTTGGCAGGCATAGGAAGTTTATGATTCAGTCTGTGAAATTGCCACATTTTCCCCCAAGTATTCCCATCTTTATGCTGGTATGTTTATGGTGTTTATTTGGTTGGATTGCATAGCATGGACAATTTAGTGGAGGGGGTGGAATAGTAGGATTAAATGCATTTTGGGCTGCTTTATCTGCTGTGATGCCTTGTATAGGAAAGGAGCAAGTGTGTGGATGACGTGTGCTTGCATTTATTCTTTGCAGTTCGTCTCTCTCCATAACGCTGTGGTTTTGTCTAACAGAAAGCACATATTGATTATATCTTGGATCAGTGATCTTCTACTGTTACACTGGAGTTCTTGAGGCTGCTTGGAATGGGGCTAGAGATTTAAATATAATGCCTACTCCTCATGGGAGGCTCATGGGACAGGCTGCTGGGCTGTAAACTACCCCCTTCCTTTAAAAAAAGAAAAGAAAATATGTTAAATTCAGAAAAGTGTCTTTCTGATTTCTGTTTTGTTTTGAGGATATCCAAAACAAAACAAAAAAATCAGCTTAATGTATTTTCTGGGCATTAGACTTCACCAAAAGGTAGAGCTCCTGAGGATGTCAAAAATGTTGCTCAGCAAGTGTCTCACCTGGCTCCTGCATGAAGCAATGGGGAGCTCTTCTTATTGGCTTAGGCTGCCTCAGATGACTGAGACAGTCTGAGCAATTTTTTTTATTTTACAGACACTTTACCTGTTAGCAACAGCATCATGAAGGAAAGTAAGTACTTAATTTAAGTGTGTATGTATGTGTACATTCACACACACACACACACACACACACACACACACACACACACACACACACACACACACACACACACACCTATGTATATGTATTGTGTGTGTGTGTGTGTGTGTGTGTGTGTGTGTGTGTGTGTGTGTGTATATATATATATATATATATATATATATATATATATATATATATTTATGGGCAGCCATGGTGGTGCAGCTTTTAGAGTTTTAGAGTTGTTACTTCACAGCAAGAGGCTCTCTGGTTCAATTCTTGGCTAGGGTGCCTTTGTGCAGAGTCTGCATGCCCTCCCTGCAGTCTCATGGATTTCCTCCAAGTGCTCTGATTTCCTCCCACACACCAAAGACATGCAGTAGGTGGATTGGACACTCTAAATTGGCTGTAAGTGTGACTGTGTGTGCGAGTGTGTGGTACAGATGAACTACCATGGTAGAGCTAGCCACCTGGCAGAGTAAATCTTGGCTTGATATGATTGTCACACATACATAGCTTTGTGTGTTTCTATGCATATATGTGTATGTGCGTGCTTCTAGGAACCCTAAAAGCCCTCAGCTTTCCTTGATTTTGTCCATAATTTTGCCCCCCCAAAAATTTATATATATATATATATATATATATATATATATATATATCTCTCTCTCTCTCTCTATATATATATATATATATATATATATATATATATATATATATATATATATATATATATTATATATATATATATATATATATATATATATATGTGTGTGTGTGCTGCGGTGGTGCAGCGGTTAGCGTTCTCGCCTCACAGCAAGAGGTTCTCTGGTTCGATTCTCGGCTGGAGCGCCTTCTGTATGGAGTCTGCATGTCCTCCCTGCGGTCAAGTGACATTTAAAGACATGAAGGTAGGTGTGTGTGTGAATGGGTGTGCCTTTTTTGAAGGTTTGGTGTTGGGCTGGCACCTTGGCACTGTAAAAATCTACTGCCAAATCATTAGTGGACTGGAGTTCTGCTGTGGCAACTCCTAACCGGGAAAAGCTGAAAGACATTACTTTATATATATATATATATATATATATATATATATATTTATATATATATATAAAGTATCTGTATATGCACATGCATACACACACACACACACATACATATATATATATATATATATATATATATATATATATATATTCACTTTATAATCTCAAAATACTGAAAGGCTGAATTTCAGTATCTTGAGACCATAAAGTCGAATCCATAAAACAGCGACAGTAGCTGTTTTTTTGCAGCTGCTAGAATTAAACTTAACAAGGCCTTAAGCCTTTAGGTAAATCAGATCCTGTAACCCAACTCAAAAAAATTATGCCTTTAGTTCTACCCATTTGCTCACCTAATATTTCTGATAGAGTACTCTGTAAGGAATTTTTAAAGTCTGCCAACTCATTATTTACACTCTTGAAACATATGTTCCCAGTTATCTCTTTCTCCCCATCACACCTCCAACATTTGCCGTCTACCTAAGGAAATTTTTTTTTGAGAGTGCTTGGGGTATAAAAATACCTTTGCAAACACTTCCGAGCAAAAATTCTGAATCTTCTTGACTTTTTTGCATATTTGGGAGCCATACATATGTCCCCCCATTGTTTCCTTGACAATTGCTTGTCCCGTTTCTCTTCCCAGTCTTTTCTAACCTCTTCTAATTGATTCCTATGTTTATTGTGCAATATTTTATATGCCCTACAATTTATCCCCTTTTTAACAGCAGCTTCTTTTCTAGATTCATCTAAAGATTCTACCAGAGCTGGTCTTTCGTTCAGGATTACCCTAGCCCATCTCTTTGCCTATACTCAGATATCAGTCCCTGATAGGAAAGCAGTCTCTAGCCTGCAGTCCAAATGTCTTCCTTGCCTCTTCCCATTGTATCACCTTTCCCTGTCTAGTTATTTGTTCCCAATACTGGTTGATTAAAATATGTTGGACCTGTATATAAAACTAAAGGGCCTAAAAACATTTTCACTAGCACTGTATCTTGCTATCTGTATCCATAAACAAGAGGTTCCAGTTGTTCAGTTTTTAGTTTTGTCTCTTACCACATATCATTACCTGCCATAACAGAATCCCTTTTAACCCATACTCCAAAATACTTCATTTTATAGTGTCCCCATAAATATTGGTATTGCATAACCAATGCATGTATGATTGCTTATAGCTATAACCTTTGTTTTGTCTGCATTCATTTTATATCCCCCCAAAAAATGAAACTGTCTCAGAATATTCCATGGCACTGATATGTCCTTTTCAGGTTTAATCCGGTTCAAAACAATAGCAAATAAAGTCAACTTTTCTTGATTACTGTACCACTTACATCATTGAATTTCTGACTTCCTTATTTTCTCTGCCAATGGCTATAAATATAATGCAAATAAAGGGGAAAGGGGGTACCCATATCTGGTTCTTCTACTCAGACACAACTTATCAGAGCGGAACCCTTCCACTTTATTTTTGCCTCTGATCCTTCATATATATTCTACTAATTAACCTTATTATTGTATCAGAGATAGCAAATACTTTCAATGCCCAAGTCATAAAATCCCAGCTTACTCTGCTCAATTTTTTCTCTACATCAAGACTCGCCAACACCAGAGGTATTTTTTGCATTCTGCTCCCCTCTGTATCATCATTGTTCTATTAATGCTATTGAATATTTGCCTCCCCTCCAGAAAATCACATTGATTCAGATCTATCAATGTTGGCAACACCTTTGCCATTATTTTAGCTATTATAGACATAAGTGCTTTATAATCATGGTTTAAAATTGAAATAGGCCTATATGAAGTTGTGTCTGATTATTTTTTATCATCTTTAGGTATTTCGGCCATTACAGATTTCTTCCAGGATCTTGGTGCATTCCCTCCTTTTAAATTATTGTTAAACAAAACCTTCCAGATCCTTATCATTTTATTTTCTCCTAGCTTCTGAACTTCCACAGGAATACTATGTATTCCTGGAGACTTTCCTGCAGATTGATTATACTTCACTGTTTTTATGTCATCTCTTTCTATCTCAACTGTTAATTGTTAAGCTTCATCTACCTCTAACCTTAGCATACTTAAGTCTTCCATAAATATTTCCATTTGTACTTTTTTATGATTTCCATATTCCTCTGCTATATACACATTTTCATTTCATAAAAATTTCAAATGTACCTCTTGACTTCTTAGTGCAAGAAATCTGGACAAAGGCTAAAATAATGAGGGGTCGATGCAGAAAAATAGGGAAACATTTTAAATATTGGTCTCATAAACTGTGATAGTTGGTAGAATAATAGGATCTGGGTTAACGTGCATTTTATTTGAAGGATATCATCTGAAATGCAATGCATGTCATTATTTAGTGACTTCAATCCTAGGTGATTTGCCAAAACCCCAGAAATTTAATGAGGAACAGACCAAAAATAAGAGGCAAACATCTGGACGTTCAGCAAAAATCTGGACAGCTAGAGGTATGTTTCTAAATTACCTCTAATAACTGATCAGAGTCTCTGGTCATTTTTCTTGTTACAGGCTCCCTACGTTTGGCAACAACACTTTTTGCTTTCTGTTGCCTAAGTCATTCTGCTAGGAATTTTTGCACTCTGAAGTTATTATCAAAAAACATCTTTCTAAACCCATATATATTATCCAGATCCTCCCTTATTTTCTCTGGAGTACTCTGCAGTTGTGCCTGTTCTTGCTTTGTGAGATTCCCCTTATTCTGCAATACTTTAACCTTTTTCAGTCCCCTAAATATGTCTTGTTACTTCCTAACCATATCTTTTTCTTTTATTTCTGCCCTGTTTTTAAACTCCAATTTTATTTTATCCCACTCACTAGCTATAACTTCTGAAGAAATTTATATCTTCCCTAATAGAGCTCAAATAATTTCCACTACCCATTCCTTAAATTCCTTTCTTTTTAACAGGTAGGTGGGGAAGTGCCAGTGTCTCATTTTTACTTCATTACCCTGCATTTTTATCTTAGTTGTTATTGGTGTATGATCTGAAATAGTTATTGGGTCATACCTATCAACTGTCCAGACCAGATTTTTGCCTCATATTTTTGGTCAGTTCCTCATAAAATTTAAGGATTAAGGTCAGTAAATAATGACATATGTTTGAGTTTCAGACTTTATAACCTTCAGAAAATGTATAGTAACATAAAACCTATTATTCTAGCAACTTTCTAGCTTATAATTGCAATAGTTAAAATCTGTCCTTATTTTGTGCCTTTGTCTCCACATAATTTTAGGTCTATGCTTAATCATCAAAGAAAACACGCTTTGAATCACTTTTAATAAAAGAGTAACTGTCAAAACTGCTTTTGTCTTATAGGCATATAATTGTGAATTTATTCATCAAATATAGTGAGTGTCTGTTGATGCTGGCAACTAAAACTAAAAAAAAAAAAATGTTCCAAAAATGATAAAAAAATATAAGTAAACCTGCCGTTTCCTCACTATAGTGTGACCTCGGAGTTGGTATATATAATTTGTAGGGGGAATGGAGCCCCCAACAAAAGGAACATTACTTCAACACCAGACACTCATTATGTGGGAAGCTGCATCCCCACCCCCCCATATGGGGGGGCTGCACCCCCCACATCCTCGCTAATTATATATATCAACTCTGAGGTCACACTAAAGTGGAGAAAGGGCAGGATTCCTTATAGCTATGTTGCAATGGTAAAGCTTTCTTTCTGTTGGCTAACTATGACTATGTGATGATTTAATTTACAATGGAATGCCTATGTAACAAAATGGGGTTTCAATGCTTAGCATTCGATTAAAAGCTGTTTGAAGAATGTTCTCTTCAATAATTAACCATAGATCCCATAATTTTAGGTTTTGTCCAGATTTTTTACACTAAGAAGTTGAAAGGTATGTATTGGGTATGTGTTGAAGCTTTCAATTAAATACATATGTTCCTGTGAAATATAATTTCTGTCTAGTTTAACCCAGTTATTGTACCTTGGGGAATAATATGTAAGTTCTCTCTGAGATCCTACTAATGAATTCATATCTTCAGTACCACATATTTACATTAATTTCTTCAGAAAGCTTTCCTCATTTGTTATATGTTCCCTTATAGGTCCCCCGATATATCATCATTGTGGAAAATCTATTTCCATTCCCCACCTAAAAATTACATGTATGTAATATTCCCTGCAGAAAGCTGATTATTTCTCCCAAAATTTGCTCCATAATAGCAGTTTTAGGTGGAATATAAATACATGCCAGTGTAATCCTCCTTTCATGCCAGTAGCCCTTATGACCATAAATCTGCCATTATTATCTTTTTTTCCCCTCTTCAATCACTATTGGAGCTCCTCTTGGAATTAGTATAATTACTTCCCTTTTCCTTTGCCCCACATATTCTGCTGACTATCCATCCTGCTATCCTTTCTTTAGCAAATTCACATACTGACTTCATTCCAAATGTGTCTTCCATAGCATAGCATTGGTATTTGCACTCTACTTTTCTTAATATAATTCAATACTCTTACATTTTTGTCTGCACCTGTGAGGCCATTCACATTCCAAAATAATGTTTAGTCTAGCCATTATGATAAGAAGTTATTATTCTCACCTATTATATATGACAGCTTTTTTAAATGTCTGTTTCCAGATTTTGAGCTACATGTACCCACCAATGTTTGGCAGTATGATCTCTTATACAGTTGTTTCTTATCATCTGCACTTGAACTTGTTACATTTTACAAACCTTTCTATTTTTATGAAAACCTCAAACAAAAACTCAAACGCACCCCTACAGCACCCCTAGAACCTTTTAAGTTAAAACAAACACACAAAACTATGTACATATTCAAATAATGAAGTTTAATTCTCCTGATAGGAACAATTGTCCCAAATTGACAACTGAACACATGCATAACTTAACCTAGCATTAAGGTTATCTATGCTAAGATGCATGTTATAGCCTGTGTCCCTATTGATGCTGTCTGCTCTCATCTATCTTTATTGCCCTTCCAGATGTGAAAAACAGCTTATAAGCAGTAACATTTAGCCTTAGTGTTCTGGCTTTTACTGATTCTCCCTGTAGTCAGCTTGTCTCCATGGAAACACAAGTACCAAATGTAAATACAGTCCTGCAAATATCTCAACTTATGCTGAACATTTATTTGCCAAATGAAAGCTTTTCATTACATTTGGTGCCCTCTTATTTACTTGCTTACACACAAAAAATGGTTATTAGATTAAGCCAAAGGCCTTAATCCAGACATTCCCCTATGCAAAATTAAGGGCTGACATATCAACTATACATATATTATAATCTATGCACTTTTACACTCTATCCCCCACCTCTACAACTCACAATTACAGCATATTAACTTAAACATGCTTTTGTTCAGCCTTTCTTCTCTTTTTACATTATAATGCCTACATTTCTTAAAACTATAAAAGAAGAAAAAAGGCACTTGCTTACTTTAGTATCTTTATTACATATGACTGTTATTGAAAATGTTTTACTATTTAAAAGGCAGTTTGTATCATGAAATGTTCCATAGAAATACTGTTAAGAACAAATATCATTTATTCTAACAATTATGTTTCTAATTTTCTTTTCTTTCCTCCTTTCCTTTAGTGTCCTTCCAAACATTTAAGACATGAAGTAGAGTATATGGGTTTCAGTCTCCTACAAGTTTAACAAAGTCAACAAAAGTCCAGTCCTTCCACTTTTCTTGTAATGTCACATTTCACAAATGGGACTGATGCTTTATAGTCTCACATTTACTCACTAATTTCAATGTTGCTGGTCTTTTTTCTGTTTATCTGTATTTCACAGCCCTAGACTTTGGGTTAAGTCCAAAGTACTCCCTATTCTTCTAGTGAGCTCCTATGCTTTTTATGTCTCTCAAGCATTTTCCTTTGAAACATTGGAAAAGGTTTTACTAGTAAAGTCTCTTTATAAGATTTATTATCAGAAAAACGAGAAGAATACTGCTCTTCTGTTTGCTTCCTCATTTTTTGTTGGACAAACTTTTTTCCCCCCTCAGCCTGTTCTGCATCAAAAAATGACTTTGATCCTCCAGGAAAAAAATATTCTCAAGACAGTTGGTTGTGGCAGCTTGAATCTCACACCTACCTCATAGCATTCCCTGTTTACTGGGATAAATCTGTTTCTTTTCTGCCTGGTGTACATATCTGCCTGGTGTGAATAATCATTTTCCACAAATACTCTACTGTCTCCAATTTTTTAATACTTTGCCCTTTTGCCACAGTTTTGTCAGGATAAATTCTTTCTGCTGGCATGATTGCATCTCTACTAATACAGGTCTTAGCTGCTTTCTCGTAGCCATGCTTGGAGCATGCATGAGATGTGCCTGAGGATTGCATTCACTAAATAATAACTGACATTTGAGCTTCAAAGGTAGCAGCCTTCAGACTAAAGGATACTAATAGAATACCTATTTTTTCCAGCAAATTTTAAGTATATAAAGGCAATGTCTATTCCTGATTTTCCTTAGTGCCCCCCATTATTTTTTCAGTTTCCTCCTTGATTCTTGAGATAAAGTAGTTGGTTGGGTGCAGTGGCTTGCACACTGTTGCACACTGTATTCTGACAGTAGTGAGCTGAGAAGCTAAAATCTTGCATGGCAGTCATTTATGTATTTATTCATTCATTTGATCATAACCAAACACCTGACATATACAGTCACAGTCATGTGACTGTAATTAATAGTCCCATGTGTGTGTGTGTGTGTGTGTGTGTGTGTGTGTGTGTGTGTGTGTGTGTGTGTGTGTGTGTGAATGCATTATGGGGCACAGATATTCTCAATTGTCTCTGATTTTGCAGAAGGTTTGTAATTTTTGCATCAGATTTTGGTCTGTTCCTGCTAAAGTTTTTTTTTTTTTTTTGGCAACTCACTGGGGATTTCAGTCAGTAAATAATACTGACTGACATCTGAGTTTCAGACTTAATAGCCTTCAGAAAAAATCATGCTAATACAAAGTCTGTTATCAGTAGATTAGCTTAGGTGGGATGAAGGGGGAGGGTGCAAAGTGTTAGGGGGTGCAGTTGGCAGATCCTGATTGGTTGTAAATGCAATAACTGCATATTGTGCTGGTATTTGTATTTGCTTTCTCCACTGAAGTGTGCTAGATCTTTGTGTCTAGCAAAAACTGTAGCAGCTGCTTTTCACAAATGCCTTTTTATTTTGTTCCAAGTCTGAGGAGCATCCGTGCGGGAAGAACAGACCTGGCTTGTTCCTTAGATAAGGAACACCAGATTGGGAATGGAGCTTTATTTTTCTTTGCTCCTCAACTTAAGGTTGAGGGGAGTGGCTATGAGAGCTACACCTCTGCCTGTTATTTAAGCAGTCTTTTAAATATATGAAGGCAATATTTGTCTTTAATTTTTTTTAAATAGGAAACATCTTTATTGAATTATCACTTATGACATTGGTAATCATGCATTTATATAAATGAAAACAAACCATATTGACATTTTTTCATTTGCAAACATTATACATCACATATAATCTTCTATACAAATCATTATCAATCAAATATTACATAGCTCATTCAATTCCTGGCTTCCCTTATACCTCATTCCTCCTCCAAAACATTATTCTGCATGCATTGTTCCCACAGTTTCTATTTTTTTCTATGTAATTTACTCCTACCCATTTTTAAAGATCCCATCTGTGTTACTATATTCACTACTTCTAGTACAGTTGGTTTAGACATTGACTTGCATTCTCTAGTAATTGCTTTTTTGGCAGCCACCAGAATTAAACTCAGCAAGACCTTAATATGTCTAGGCAATTGTGATTCTGTGTCACAGCTCAAGAAAAAAAAAATTCCTTATTTGCACGAATTTGCTCACTCAGTTTTCTGACAGAGTAGTTTGCGGGGAATTTATAAAGTCTGCTTACTCATTACATTCCCATTAATCTTTTGTACACCATTAATTTTATTTTTTTGTTTTGATTTTTGAGATAAGAAGTTGAGACGTATGTGGGATGGGGTTGCACACTGTATTCGGACAGCAGTGAGCTGAGAAGATAAATACTTGTGTATTTAAGTTGGCCACAATTGTTTTCATTTTCCATCACAGTCAGGCATCAGCACTGTACTCATTAATTGTCTGTCTGTCTGTCTGGAGGGCAGGATGTGTGTGATGGCAGCTGATCATTGACAGAGTGTCACTTAGAGTAGTGTCACCATCTAACAGAGTTTGTATGTCAGGCTGAGTTTTTCTCTGCGATTCCTTCTCTGCGAACCCCCTTGTACCCTCCTGTCTCTGTATAGGATTTATCAATGTGCTTAGGTTTTTTTTCCCTGACCATCAGCTGTATAACATCTGCCTCAGGCCATTTGTACTTTTACTTTCTTTCTAATCTAACACCAGGGGAGTACACAGAGGGTAACTATCTCTCTTTGAGGGGGCAGTAAGGCGGACACTATTCCCGGATAAGATTTATATATATCCTTGCATTTGCCTTCTCAGTTTTTTGGGGAACTACTGTTTGGTTAGCTTTGAGCACTAAGCTTAGACACAAAGGTTTTCCCTTGTCTGAAATATTTACTTATCTAATAAATTGGCACTGTACTTCTGAACTGGATTTGTTTTATGGGTTTAAATTCTAGCAGAAGAACCATGGAACCACGTTCATCATTGAAGAAGAGGTTTCTTCATAAAAGTATATCCGGCAGTAGTCGAAGCACTTCACTCTCAGATGTCTGGTTCACTCCCTCTGTCTGGTGGATCTAGGTCTTCCAGAATATTACTACTGTTTTAGTTTGTTTCTACCATGATTTACAATGGGGGGATGAGTTTTAATAAGCTCACATGGTATGCTGTCACAGCACATTGGCATTTGCATTCATGTAATAGTAAATTTAACTGTGTAGGAGGGTGTAGCTTTATTATGGTTACCAGGATTTTACATGTCTTTTTAAATGATTTAGAGTAAGTGTGTATACTTCAATGACTGTCTGACAGTTGCTCATTTCTGAGTTTGCTAATAAAAGCCTTACTTTGGTGCTTTAACATGAAGATGTTCAGCACCACTGTGTCCTGTCTCTGTGGCCAAGCTAAATGCTACTGAGGTATTCTGGGGAGAACATATAGGTTCATAGGTAAGTATTAGGCAACCAGTCTGCTGACCATTTCAAACCTAGCCAAAAAAGCTCTAATCAAAATTTTCCCTCAAGCCTCAAGGAGGGCAAAATAAGATAGAGTAGGAGAGGATTTGAGGCTGCCCATCCAATTATCTAGGTTTACCTTGAAGGTGGCAAGGGTGCTTCTCTGCTTGACATGTAGCAGATATTTGTTTCAGAGTTGAGGGATATGTTGGGATATTAATTTATCACACCAATATGTCTTATTGATGAGGGTTTACTTCCTTTAACTGAGTATTTGATGTACCATTAGATCTGGGCAGGAAGAGGAGAGTATATAGGGTTGGATCTTTTATGGCACCAAAGGTTAGACGTAGATCTCCATGGAGGAGTCTGTAAGAGACTGAGCACAGCGACAGAGCTGACAGTCTCTCCTGATAACTAAGTTTTTTGAGGCCATTGATCTTTTTAGTCATGAATTGTTGAGATTTCTCAAGTTGTGTGATATGTTTAGATAAATGCATGCCAAAAGGTGCATTATATTCAGTAATGGGTCTGATAATATATGAGTAAAGGTGAATTAAATGGATGAGATAAAAGGCTTTCTGAACTACTGTGGAGGCATAATGGTGAAATAATTGTGAAATAGTTAGAAATTATCAACAAGAGTACCCAGATGCCTCACAACAGTATCTGATTGGGGGGGTAGATCTCCTAAATTTTAAGCAAATCTATTTTGTTTACAACAATAAACTGTGCTACATTTTTTTTTTACATTTAATTTGAGACCGTTGTCCTTGCAACAATTGTTAACATGGTCTAAGCCATGTTGGAACAATTGTAAATAAGATGAAGATCGAATAACAGCACCAAATTTAAAGTCATCTGAAAACTTAGATAACCACAGGCCAGAAGTATTGGCAAAAAGGTTTAAGAAATATATGCCAAATAGGAGATGGCCCAAAACGGAGTCCTGTGGTACACCACTAGTAATTCTTTTGGTTTCAAAAATGGTAGCTGCTACTCTAACTGCACTGCTTCTGTGAGACAGCCAATTAACTGTCCATCACACATTATAAGGATTTATATTCAAATTTACAAGTCTATCAATAATGCCTGCATGGGGAATAGTGTCAAAGGATTTGGCCATGTCTAGATATGCTATACATGCTATGCATGACGGCTATCTACTACTTCATTTACTTTTTCAAAGAAATTAATGAGGTTAAAATGGTAGGACCTTCCCATGATAAAGCTAAATAGATGAGGGTTCATGGATAAGTGATATTTAATATCTAGATTAATAAGGTTTGAGATAATGTGCTCCATAGCTTAACATATGAGGCTAGTTAGACTAATGAGTCTATAGTTACCAGAGTCCGTAGTTGGGCCACCCTTGTGTAACAGCATTACACTGACTGTTTTTGGGACTTCAGGAATGTAACCAGTGGACATACTTAGGTTAAGCAGGGGTTCAGAAAGGTCATATTTGACACTGATAATCAGGCAGTCTGGTATGTTGTCAGGGCCCATGTATGAAGTAGTATTAGTTATTGAAAGGGGAGAGATAACTTGTTCTGCAGTAATTAAAGGTGGTAGGTGGAATTTGGGTGGAGTAAAATTTGCACTAAATTTATTAGCTAGGGTATTATGGCTAATTTCTGAGATTGTCTGATTGAGGGTGTCCTATTTTGCCCAGAAAACAGGCTGATATGTTATCTCATCCCATAGAACTGGATTTTTAAGTCATGGAAAGTTATTTTAGCATCTATTCATAAAAATGACTGGGATGGTATGGACTGGATACTTTTACTGGGATGTTTGGAGCCAACAAAATGGAGAAATTTCAGTTGAATTCATTTGCAAGAATAGTAGCTATTTCTTCAGTGTTTCAGTTGATAATGCCATTAGAAAAAATTCTTGTTGAAATGCTGGGTATTATCTCTCTGAAGTTCTTTACCTAATTAAAGAAAG
The DNA here is from genome assembly GCF_019279795.1 of Protopterus annectens. Taxonomy (NCBI): domain Eukaryota; kingdom Metazoa; phylum Chordata; order Ceratodontiformes; family Protopteridae; genus Protopterus; species Protopterus annectens. The sequence goes on along the minus strand of NC_056732.1, from coordinate 715,870,470 downwards.
TTGTATGGTTATTATTTGCTGACATAACAATTTCTATTTAATAATTAGCTGTGCAGGATGTGATCTTGTTCCTGGGTTCTTTGTTGACCTTTTTTTTACTTGATTTTAACACACTGAGGTTTATTTTTGTATTTTTAGGGACTCTTCTATTGCTGTAGTTTAATAGCATAGAGGGTTATATTAACATCTGTTAATTATATAGTTTAGGAATGCTATCAGTTAGTTCATTATGAGTTTAAATAATTAAACTTGGGTCCATTTTGTTGGTAATGTTATTTTCCAACTGAGTAGTTGTATTCAGTATTTTTTCTTTAAAAATAATGAATTTCATTTTTAGGAGTTGATTCAGTTTTGCTTTATTGTTTAAGGAATTGTGTCTGTGTGTATTTTGTGTGTGGACTGTATGATGTTACTAGATTGAACTGAGTGAACAATACTGTCCCTGTTTTACTTTATTTTTTATTTTATTTTACTATTTAATCTAAAGGCAGACTTTGTGTTGAGGTTATTGGAAGTGAGCTAATATATTCTGGGACTGGGTTAGTTTCTGTTAATGAGGCCAGTGCATCAGTTAAACAGTTCCATGGAAGCAAGAGTCTGGAAGTAGATGAAATCTCGTTGAAAATTCTGAAGGAAATGGATATTGATATTATCGGAGTGTCATGGCTGGTATCATTCAGATTCAGAGAGGTGGGGACTGGAAATGCCTCTTTGTAGTGACTTACGACAAGGGGCATGTCTGAGTGCTGTAAATGGCCTCAGCTGAAGTGGGAGAGGGCCAGACAGTGATGTCAACCCATTGCACAGCCACCTGTGGGTAGCCTTGCCTACACATGGACATGTTTGTAGGGCAAAATAATAAAATATTAAACTGCTCTGATGCTACCTAAATATTGTCTCATTTCAGCCAAACTGGATGATGAAGAATGAACCAAATAATGTCTGAAACAGGATGTATAACAGGCAGGCTAGAGGGAGACGAATGAACCAAATAATGTCTGAGACAGGATGTATAACAGGCAGGCTGGAGGGAGACGAATGAACCAAATAATGTCTGAGACAGGATGTATAACAGGCAGGCTGGAGGGAGAAGAATGAGAAAAAAACAAATGCATTCATGGTGGGCACTGGATTCTACCAATTGTGTCTTTGGTCTTCCATCATTCATGGAGAGGATAGCAAGGTGCAGCCAAGATCTGAATCCATTTTGAACAAACTTTCTCATGTTTTTTCCTCCTTTTCTCCGTTTCATACTCTCATTTTCCTCCACTTCCTTATCATTCTTTTTCTTTCCACTAACAGTGCACTCGAACTTATCTCCTTTTCAGTTTAACCCTTCATTCTCCCTTCCTCATATCCCCCCATATGCCTCTCTTTTCTTTGTGTCTTATATCTGCATTGATGTATTTATTTATTATACAGTAGAACCAACATAATGAATCATACATAATCAAAACATAGTAAAATACATACAGTATCATACAAAATCAATATATTTACTGCTTTCTCATGGTTTAATTATTCTTTCTGAAAAAATAGTTAATCTTGGTCTGTTTCTTATTCTTATTGCAAAGGTAAGTGGAGAAAGCACTCAATGCTGACTACACCATTTAGCATACCTGGGCATTTTTCCTCAGCAAATTACTTCAACTGCATTATCAGATGCCTGACATCTTCTTCTTTTGGAGTCTCTGCAATTCCTTTGTCATCTTCACTTGCTTCTTCCATTTCTTCAGCTGCTTTTCATGTACTTTTATGCTGGTCTGTACTTTGGTTAATATCGCTTGGAAAATTGCTTCTGGGTCAGGTTCATTACAGGTTGCCACCTCATCATCCATTGCAACAAAACCTTCAAAATCTACTCCTTTGAATTATGACATGGGAGATGGACTGTCTGATGGGGCCAAAACATTGTGCTCTTTGGTTGTGACAAATCCAGCTTTCTTGAAACACTTCTATATCATTTCTGGCTGAATTTTATTCCAAGCAGAACTGATCCAGAGGACAGCATCCAGAGCATTAACTGATGCAGCGGATAAAGTTGCTTCCATAGGCAGACTACAGGTTTGAGTTTTAGTAATGACCCACTGTAGCACCTGGGCCTGGTTGTGCATTGTAAATGTTTTGATGATGCCTTGGTCAAGAGGTTGGATTTTTGAGGTCTTGTTTGGAGGCAGTGTCACGTTTGTGAGGTGATTCACATGTGGTAGGCCAGGACAGTTGTCTACTGTCAGTAGAATAAACCATTTCTTATTCTTCATTTCTCAGGTGATACCCTTACCCACTCCTTAAATAGGGCACCAGTCATCCATGTGCATTTGTTTGATCTCCAAGTGACGAGGATGTCTTCAGGCTTCAGGTTCTTGAATGCATGTGGCTTTGCAGATTTACCAGTCACTAAGGTCTTTAATTTCTCTCCGGTTGAGCTAGCACAAAGCAGAACTGTGAAACATTCTTTGGAAAGTTTTCCACTCGTACATTTGTCACCCTTCATGATGAGGCTCCTGTCAGGCATCCCCTTGAAAAAGAGTCCACACTCGTCAGTGTTAAAGATGTCCTCATCTTTGAAGCCTCTGCTGAAGTCTGGGATAATTTTGATGAACTCTTCCACAACGTCTACTGGAACTTCATTGGATTCACCACACAAGATTTTCTGGGAGATCTTGCATCACAGTTTATATTTCTTGAGCCAACCACTTGATGCTTGGAAATCTGCCACCCCAAATCCTTGTACAAATTTTTTAGCAACTACTTAGATCATCGTCCCAGAGATTTGGGCATCAACTGCCCTTATTTGTTTGAACCAGTTTAATATGGCTTTATTGACTTCATTGAAGGAAGTTTTTCTCCTTTTCTACTGTAAGTCTCCGCTTTCCTTGCCATATCTCTCCAAGTACTCATATTTACATTTTTGGATTTTGCTAACTGTGGTCTTGCTAACACCACAATGTCCCACTGTCTTTCTTTGGCTGCTGGTTTCCAGAAAATGAGGATGATAAACCTTTTCCTTCAATGTCAACTCTTTGAGTTCTTTCCTTTGGGCCATCATGTCTCGATTAACTCTGAAATTTTTCACTGACTGTAGGATGTACCTACAATTCAGACCAGTCCTTCATGTTGAAAAAATCTTCAGCAACATGTGATAAACAATAGGACGTTAGGCCTAATCCAACATGTGGCAGTAATAAAACATGAAAAAAGAACTTATACTAAAGAAAAAATAACACAACTAAAGGGCAAAGCCCACACCTTCTACCCCTTGGTGCAGAGTGGACTCAACTGGTCAAGTTATAGAGGGTAAATTAATATTGTGTGTCACAGTCCAAGTGGTCAAGATACAACTTACAGAAATGGTCAATATAGAGAGGTTGGTCTTCCACTGAGTACATGTGGTGCATGTCTGGTCTATGAAAATTATGTCAACTTAAGGAGGTGGTCAATGTAGGGAGGTGGTCAACTATGGAGATTCTACTGTATTTCATTATATATTTTTTTAATTTAAAGTGAACCTCAGTTCTTTAATTTAAAGTGAACCTCAATTCTTTATATTTATGACATGCAATGCAATCTATGTCTTTTACCATTGTCTAGCATATGTATTATGGAGTTTTCTCCCCAGGCCTCCACTGATAAGAGGTCTTGTATGGCTCAGCTGGAATAAACAAATAAACAAACAAATACATTTGGAGACCATCTGTTCCAAAGATATAAGGGTTGCAGCTCTGTTGACTGCAGACAGTATCATCTTGGTTTCATGGACCTGATGTTCACTTTGCAGTTAAATGGTTTACTTAAGATTTAGGATAAATAATGTTTATTCTGACTACACATTAGTGAAATCAAGCATGCTGCAGTGTTCAGTCTTGGGTCATTTTTATTTAATATAGTAGTTTCTACCATACCAAAAAATGACACATTTTGAATATTTAAATATGTAGATGATTGCAAAATAGGGTTTATAACTCAAAAACAGATCTGATTTTGAGCAGCTTAATATTTATCTTTCAAGTCTATATAATTGGAGGCTTGACATTGGCCTTATGTGTAGTTTGGACAAATGTAAGATAATGTATTTTTCAAATTAGATTTATAGGCATACTATTTATTTATCATCACCTGAACTTCAAGAAGTGAACACATATTGGTATTTTGGGTATTCATGTCTCTACCAATTTATCTTTTAAACATGTTGATGATGTTTCATCAAAGATAATTAATTTTATGGGCTTCTTGCTGAAAAATTTTACAGCAAGAAATTAATACCCTCTAACTGAGTTATTTAAAGTTAACATAGGTCATTTTATTGAAAATAATATCACATTTTGTACATAGACACATGAAAATTTAAATTGTTTAGAAAGGGTTCAAAGGAGATTTGTAACAAGGATAGTCTTCTTGAAACATTTAGATTATCATTCCAGGTGTAAGCATTTGAATTCATTTTCAATTAGTTACAGATATTTACATGGAAAACTTATACTTTCTTATAAAAACTTTTCAAGATACTAGTTTGCAAGTTATGTTTAATATTGAAGTTAACAATAATATAAGAACTTTTAAACATAATCTGACATTTATTATTAAAATGGGCAGATGTAGTGTTGGACATTTGTTAATTACTAAGATAATTCATCTTTGGAATAATTTTCCATACATGTAAGATCTGTTAAGGGATTATATTGTTTTAAAAGGAGTGTGGATGCTTGGTTTGGTGAGAGGGTGTATGAATCTCCATTAAATGACTGCTCTTAGATAGCTCTAGGATCCAAGCACTGTATATGTATATATGTATGTATGCAGTTCTGAATGTAATACGGCTGTAATGAAAATTAGAACCTTTATGTTCATAGGTGCATAGGTGCGTACTAGACTAATGGCCCTGTAGCCAATATAAGCTTAGCCCATAGGATTACCCTGGCATTGTGCCACCTGAACTTAGATGTTAGATGTAAACATTCTCCCCGTGACAAAAGTGCAGTGCTTTCTTCAAGCATGGGGGGAAAGCTGTGTCAGATGGAGGAATATAAGTATCTTGGGTCATTGATTATGAATCAGAACAGAGAGGAGGGGCTTTCTGATCATATGATGGTAGAGTGGTGATAGTGCCACTGCAGGTGCTGTATCTCCCTCTTGTGACAAAATAGGACCTGAGTTTTAGGATAGCTAGTCTTATCAGTTAGATAAGACTTTCGCATCACCGTCACCTGTTAGAGGTTTTGGGTATTGACTGAAAGTATGAGAACTCAGATACAGGTATGGAACTGAGGGCCCTTTGTAGAACTGCTGGGCTCATTATTCATGGTTATTAAGGAAACTGGTAAGCAAAGAACAATCCTGGACTACAGTCACTACTTCTTTGGGATGTAATAACTCACTTGAGGAGTTTTGGGTAGTTAATGAGCATTCCCCAGAGGCATTCCACAGGAAATATTCAAGTCATGACCACTGGGAGGAGCAGGGATGGTCTTAGCTAAAATGGTGCCCTAGGCAAAGTAGTGCTCTGGCCCCCTTAAGCCCCACCCACACCATACTCATAAAACACCCCTATTTGAGCCACATCCACAGGTAGGTCACTCCACAAGAAAGCCACTCCAGTTATTTCCTTTAATTATTTAAATGCATAGAAAGAAAAGATACCTTGTAATGCAGTTCAACATGAAGTGAATGTGGTATTTTCCTTTAATAAACCTGTTTTATCTATTGCTTCTTCACATCATGTCTTCAGAAAATAGAAGCCCATATGCCTTGTTTCAAAGGGTTGCTTAAGTTAATCTAAACAGTTTAATTTACTTTGGGGTAGGTAAGGGAGCCTTACAGCTCAGAGAAAGTATAATAGCAACCTTTCTCTTCCTTACCTCTCTTCCCCGTGTACACTAGCTTAAGCCTCGGGGACACAATACTATGCAAAGGAAAGGGGCACTTTTTTAGGGAGGTACAAAATATGGATTTACAGGAACAATATTTCAGCATCAGAGGAACAACCTTGTAGAAAACTAGTCATCAATCAGCACAGTATAATATCTGTGTTACTTTTTAACAAGGTAGTATGCTAAACACTCCATCCATAGCTCTCAATGAATCAGGGACAAATCTTAACAAAATAAGGGACAAATCGAAAAAAAAAAAGTCAGTAATGACAAAATAAGAGAATGTGAGTTAATATATATTTTCAGAATTAAAGGAAGTCCATAACCCTATTTATTGCCACAATTTATTAAGGGTACTTTATCACCTTTTCTCCAAAAGTCACCAGTTTTGGGAGGGATTAAGAGAGACAGATCTAAAATTTGAGTCAAGAAAATTATGGAGAGTTGAGAGGTCAGGTGCAATTTCATGGAGAAAATATCAGTATGCAGTTTTTAAAAATAAAATAACCGGATGACAATTGAAATAAACTTAGCATTAAAGAAGAAAATATATTTAAAGCCAGATGGAGCTTGCACACACAGGCGCACTCACACACACACACACACACACACACACACACACACACACACACACACACACACACACACACACGCACACACACACACAAAATTGTTTATAAATCGTGTTCAGTTAAAAAGATTCCTTGCATATGTAAATAAAGAATGGCAGAATAAAAGCAAATGTTAAAAAAATGCAGCATTTTAGTTGCATATGTGGCTGTAACATACAGCTTCACATCGAAGTCGCCACATTAAGCGAAAAAAAAGGGTTCCCTAGAGTTGGAGACAGACTGCTGCTATAAATAAATGCAGAAAAGTACAGTCATGGTGGTAGCAGCATACTTGCTAAACTGTTTTTCTTAACAGAAATTGTACTTGCTAAAAAGAAGGTGCCAAGCGTAAATGTTAAACAAAAGAAGCCATCAAGAGTAATTTTAAGTAAACATTGGAACATTGGACCATTTATTAGTTTTTATAACATAGCTTGGCAGCATCAGAAAGTAAGTGAGAACTCTGCCATCCATGCATATCGGGGACAGTGTATGACTCATTGTTCAAAGTATGTTTGGATATGATGCTGTCCCATACACTATCATTCTTCCTCCCAGCACAAGGGAAATGCTTGATTGTTTGTTGTGTTTATAATGATTCCATGACAGATAGACTTTCTATAAAACAGACTTATTAGCTAAGCTAATGGACTAAGGGCTCTAGGTAGAAATGAGCTAAGTAACTAACTTTGCATATGCATTTCCTACTTTAAAATGCAAAGTATCACTTTTCTTTCATTGAGTATTTTACATCAGTTTAATTATACTGAAATTTCAAATCACGATACAAAGACGTAAGAAATAGAGCAATTGGGTGAAAACCGGACTCTAATGTGAAAATCTGGACAGCTGAGAAACATAGACTGGCTTAGTCGGTGGATGTGGTCATATTAAACATCTCTAACAGTTTTTGCTTGTCCTGAGTATCTGTGGACAGTTGTTGCTGTGTTTTGTTGGTTGTTTCGTCGAGCGTTGCCCTTTTTGTGGGGTTGCATCATTCTTATAGACTGGCTCCTTACCTTCGGTGCATAACAAAAACACACACACACACAGCAAAAACACAAAATCAAGCTGCCTCGCTAGGCATAACCAGGAGTGAAAGTAAAAATTAGTGGTTTGCCACTTTTGTTCAATCAGGAGAGAAGTTTCAGTCTTCAGGCTGCCAATCGCCAACTCACAAAAGGCACAGTATAGAAAAAAATCCAATCAGCCTGCCTCAACCTTGTTACCGAAGAATAGGATTAGAGGCAGGCATGATCTGAATTTTATACTAGCAGGCAGCAGCTCAGACTGAAGGAGTTGATATGTTACTGTAAATTTGGGGGGAGGGAATGGAGCATAGAAGGGACTCTATGTCTAATATGAATGCAGGAGATTCATCTGATATAGAAGGAGCAGGACCGGCCTTTGGTCAACTGGTGCCCTAGGCAATAGGTCTCCACAGTGCCCCCCCAACACTACCTTGTGCCCCCATCCTGGTGTACCTACACCATCCAGATTACTGGAAAACAACCCTGCTAGAGCGGTGCCCTAGGCAGCTGCCTAGTTGGCCTATGCCTAAGGCCAGTTATGGCAAGGAGACAAGGTGTGGTGAGCTGAGTGACTGGAAAGACAGGTATAACAGAAGAATATGGACAGTTCTTACTCTTTAGGAAGGAATCAGGAACAGTAGCCATATGAGGTTTCTTAAATATCAACTATATAGGAGACATGCTAACCAAGGGTAGAGTGCAGTCATTTGTAGACATGTTGTAAGTGTATGTAGAAGAATACAGATGCCATAAAGATGTCACTAAATGTCCAAAAAAAAAAATAAGAAATAAGAAAAGATCAGAAACACCCCAGTGCATGACCAAAAGAAGGTCACATGACCTACAGCAACCATGGAGTTCTAGAATGGTTCTGGAAATAATCTAAGCTGAAAATAAGAGCAAGTAAAAAAAAAATCATCATCTCCAGGAGAGTGGAACTCTCTGGACAAAGTGATGGGTTAGGCTCCTACCGTTTATGAGGGTAGGCTAGTTGGTGGTTTTACTAGATTCTGGGGATGTGGAGGGTGAAAAAACATGATCCAACCCTTACAATTAGTCTGTCTCACATGAGTAAAAGGTGACTGGTGCAGGCAACTTATGACATACCAATGTATGTTTTATAAATAGGTTAAGATTTATACTTTTGTGAAACAGTGTTCTAATTCTAACTACTTATGTTAGGCAGTAAAACTGTGGCTTAATGCACTTAATTACTGTGTAATTATTCATCTGATATCCAGGCCACTAAATTTGGTGGCGGTGTAGTAGATCTTTGGTCCTTTCTATGCAAAGCACTCAAGCATCACTTACTGATGCCATCATCTAAATCCTTTCAGTATATCTCTGCCTCAGACCCAGACACAGATCCACAAGTGAACGTTCTCTGCCACTTTACAAACAAATTATTTTATAGCTCATCTTTGAGTGTTCTTTAAATCTGCTGAACTATTCAGAAATTCCAGTAAAGAACTTTTTGCAACAGGTATTATGGTCAAGAAGGCTATTTTGCCTTCAGTCAATATTTGAAACAGTACATAAGACTGTTTTCAAAGTTGTTAAAGGTTGTCACTAAATAATTGAAATAATGTAGTCATCATATAATATTTGCAAAATAATACTCTTAGTCCAAAATGTAAGAGTAATAAAAGCTTAACATGAACAAACATTTCTTCAAGTTAAAGACTGGCACTAAAAATGCAAAACACCATGTAGTAAAACAAACACTTCAAGTAATATTGACATGAAAACACTGTTTAGGGAATTTGCTTTAGTATTCAAATCAAATCCATCAGTTTACATTGTGATATATTTTTTCCAAGTCAATTCAAGTTCTCTTTCAAATGATAAAACTCTTTGTACTAAACAGGGAGGGAAAAATCTCTTCATAAATTCAATTATTATAGTAAAATGTGTGCATCTATCTTTTGAATGCCTTTAATTTAAAATTGGTTTCAAAGAAACAGCATAATTGAAACCAGGCACACAATCAACCCGTATTCTTGCAATCCAGTTAGCTTCTGATTCAGTGAATGTGACAATGCTACCTAAAAGCCCTGTAGAGCACAAAATGTGAAGCTATATTTAACACCTTGAGGGGAGATCTATGCCTGGCATATAGAGCATTGTCACACCTCACTCTGATGGACCTCCTGCATATCAACAAAACAAATAGCACCATAATTATCCATTTGAAAGACTTAAACCTTGCCTGTGATATAAATAGGAGCAGGGGCGGCTCGTGCCATTGTACTGCTGGACTGCAGCCCTCCCAGGAAAAAGATGGAAGTGTATTACTGACATCTGACATAAATAAAAAATGTATTAATATTTTGTTTGTGCTATGTAATCTATAACACAGGTGCTTATGAGTGAGTCTTCAAAGTCCTGGAATAAAAACTGTGCATGCTCGTCAAGTTCCGTTTTCTTTTTTTTTTTTTTTTTAGAATGTGTACTACTTTCTGACTGCTGTAAAAGGCAGTCCGGATTAAAGAAAATGCATCAGAGTGGTGCCCAGACGTCTATACGGTTTTAACCGCACAGTAATTAGAAGGGAGTTTGGACTGCCACGTCGGCAGGCACATACGTGACGTGGACGGCTGAATTGCTACTGACTGGTTCTTGCTCTCTTCTCAAAAAAGAGCGGAAACCAAATCAGTAGCAGTAGCGCAGTAATACTTTACTTGTCTTGCCTTCGGAGTTAGGAAGAGAGAAGAGGTCGAGGATTGACAGTGGGTATCGGCGTTGTCTTTGGTTGGTGAAAGTCTGGAAGAAGAAACAACTTTCGGCTTGCATTTGCAGTGGGAGAGGAAATGAAAAAGAAAGCGTTACTTTTAGTGAACTTATTAACTCAGGTAGGTGTGTCACCGTGCTGGACAGACGTATTCAGTTGAGTTGAGTTGACTGACTGACTGAAATAAAAAGTATAGTTTACTTGAGCTTCAGTTCTTACAGTTGAAAAGGTGGTAGAGTAGAGTGTGATGTCTTGCAGTTTGAATTTACAGCTGGTAAATTATTTTTGCAGAAATATAGGAAGAGTATTTTGTAAGTGCGTGTGTGTGTGCGTGTAGGTGTAGTGGTGTCGATTGTATCCTTCATATCCGGACTTAATTTAAAGTAGTGATAGTTTGTTGTTATGTTTTTTTGAAATGTGCTGTGCATAATACCCAGGTCAGGTCACCAGACATATCTGTGGGTTCAAAGGAAATAAACCAGCAAGCATGGTGCAGTGATACAGCTAATGCCCCCCCCCTCCTCCCATTCGGTATTCTGTTAACATCTAGTAATGGTGCCCGTTTCCTTGCTTAATCATGTAAATAAATACATACATACAATATAAGCAAATAAAAGAGAGGAAGAACAGTGTTTTTACACCGACGGGGTTACTGCATTTAATTGCAAAGAAGTATAGCCATTAGCTACCAGCCCATAAACCCCAACACCAAAGATACAAAAAATATTTTCTCAGGACTGCTGTTTGATTGCCATATAAGGTTATTTGGAAAGTCAGTGTTGTTTACGGTAGTCCGACCCATTAAATCAACGACTGAACATGGGCATTAAAAAGAAATCTAAATGCACCTGTGGTAAAATAATACATTCATGTAAGTCTTTTCTTTACAGTTGCATTTTAAGCAGGCTCATGCTGGCATAAAACAGATATGTTGTGCCGTTTTACGGTATTCCCATGAGTCTGTATATGCTGTGCGTCTTCACACTTTTTAACTAAGGTAATTAATAATAAGCATGTGTTTTAACTGCTTTTTTGCCGAGACAGGCATTTTGCATTTATGCTAGGGGATGCAGTCATTTGTTTACTGTGCAAAAATGCTGGTTATCCATGGTATAAGTGTTCTAAATCATAAAGTAATCATTTTAATTTGGTGTTTATAATACATCATTAACAAGCAACTGACACAGTTCTCAGCAATCACTCCCCCTGATTTTCAGGGATGCCCATGCTGTGGCTCTAAATCAGTGCAGTACAGAAAATCGGACAAAACAGTGGGAATGTGGGAAGAAGTGGCGGGGGGAAATGAGGAGCAAAAGTTGGTAACTGAAGGGAAAAGGGAGAATAATTAATAGACTTGAGGTAGTATGGCTAATTCTGCTATGCAAAAAGCTTGTGGTTTACTTTGTGCTTAAGTTATGTATAAAGTATAAGGCAGGTGTTTTATTGTGACCTGGTAGAGGTGTGACATTTTTTTTCATGATGAGACATATGAGCACAGCTAAGCTAACTAACAGTCAGTCGAGTGCTGTTTTAACTTGGGGTGAAGCCTTTTCAGTATGCACTTTCTTTTATGGTTTATTTGACTTCTGTTTTTTATGTATTTCTGATGAAAGCCAGTTTCTTTCCAATATAATTTTTGTTGTCTTACAAATTCAGAATGTAAGCTTAGCATAACCACTTTTAAATTAAACATTTTGCAATAGGCATGAAGTCATGAACAGATTTGCAACACTTAACTTGGAATAGAGTAATAAATGAGGTTAGGTATACTGTTTGCATGTATGTAATGCAAATGCATTCAAGAATAACATTGTGAAAGGTGTATTTTATAGGCACAAATACCATAAACAGAAAAAGATCTATTGCTTGCATTACTTTAAATTTAATTTAGTGTAGTATCAAGAGGTTAGCAGTTACTGTTTATTAGGTGCAGATTAACTGTGCTTTTTAACCTGGCATGCTCTGTTAGGAGCCCAGCCTTTCTTCCAAGAACTCCTGTAGTAATCTAATTTTACATCTGAACTTACAACCTTGAAACTTGGCAGAGTACAAAAGTGCATGTTAGCATATACTTAGAGTGTAAAGCTGACTCAACATTTATTTGTGGTCAATGTGATCTGGAGAACTTTTTCCATGTCTGAGTAGAGAAGGAGGGGGTGGGGTGGATTTAGTGCTTTTCTCAGTCAATTTTCCATTTTAATGTAACAGTTCATGATAGAATGTTAACTTTTCTGTAAGATACTCTTGACACTGCATGAGTTAAATGTTATCATATCACTACTCTAGTCTTGTCATAGTGGCTGTCTCCATCTGAGAAGTTTAGATGCATACATAATGATGGCAGTTACAAAGTGTGCTAACCACATCCAAATGTTTTGAGTTTGTCTCTGTCATCAATATTATTCACAACTAACATAGCTCTCAACTTTCTTTCTCCAAAATGAGGAACACTAGCCATCACAATGTGGAACAAATGGGCAAAATGTGGAACACATACTAATGGCTTAATGGCAACTTCAACGAGGAAGGTCATAGGATGGTTAAAATATGCTGGTTTTATTTGTGAAGAGGATCTTTTAATGAATTAATATGATTCATTTCCATTTACCATGTATTTCACTGTTTTGGTTTAGAAGGTATATCATTACGCTGTAACAACAATTTAAGACATTAAGAGATAAATAATTTGGCTGTCTCTGCCTTTTTGTGCACTGCTTGCCTGGTTTGATTCAAAGTTTGCTTCTATTTGCACACTAATGAACTCCTCTGATTGCTGCTGTAAATATCATTATTTCTTATATAAGTAATAATAATCTTTATAAAAATAGAATAACCAAGTATGCTCACTGTTTTCTTAGAAATGCAGAAAACGAAACTTCCGACTCTCCACGTTACTTAAAAAACTTTTTTATTAATTGAAACAGACAAAACGGTAAGCGCTTTCACGTATACTACTATACGCTTCTTCAGACAATTTAATATGAAAAACAACTGCTTATTTATAGGGAGGCATAGCCCAAGATAATTCAATGAAATTATTCAATTAATCAATTAACTGTGATTTTAATCACAGTAACCCATTCTAGATGAAATTCTCTTAAAGGTATAATGCTGACTAGATACAAAGCATTCAATTAACCGAACAATATGCATAAAGTGAAAAAATTTTTTTATAAAACAATAGTTTAAAATTATATGCATATTCATTTACAATAAGATACATATATAAAATCATGTTTATCATAATTAGCTATTCACCAAGAACTTTTCATAGGATCATTCCTAGTGCATTAATATTGAAAAATGAAATGCAATTTATGATAATAAACGTATAAATATATAAATATAAATATAAATATATAAATATAAATAAATAAATGAATAAATATAGACATGTAAATATATAAATATAATCATAGAATAATGAATAAATATACATTCAGGAAGTATAATATATAAAAATATAAAAATATATGAAAATAGATTTATATTATATCATAAACACATGGAGAATGTATATGTGCTCAGTCAAAAGGACTTTAAACTTATAATATCCGAGACATCAGTAGCATCTAACTATATTGTAAGTATTAAAAGTTCAGTTCTATATCTAACTATATGGATGGGACTTTAAGAATAACTATCAAAAAATCTATCTTAAAATCAGAGAACATAATACCATCTAGGAAAAACAAAGGACTGATATGTGCTATAACCTTGAATATTTTGAAATATTTTAAATAAATGGTAGATAAAATTTATAACCTAGTGTGTATAAATCTAGATAGGCATCTAAATAACCCTATTATCTTCGGTTATTAAGGAAAGGTTTTATTGTGATGTAATTATTTAAACCTGGATGGCAGTGACCTCTAAGCTTAATAATCCAGCGTAATTCAGTAAACTCAAGTAGATTTATATAATCACCTCCCCTGTCCGTAATCTCCACTATCTGCAACACTCTAAAAACAAAAAAAATGTGATGGGTTACACATTACATGTTTGGCTAAGGCATTTAACTCATTTTTCTTTTTTATATCATATTGATGGTTATATATTCTGTTCTTGAGTTTCCGTTTAGTGAGTCCTATATAGAATGCATTGCAGCATTCACATGTAGCCAAATAAATTAACCCTGTAGTGTCGCATGTGGCTCTAAATCTCGGTTTAAAGCTATAATTAAACTCAGAATGTAAAAAAGTTTGATGTTTAGTAATAAATTTACAATAATTACAGTGTTGACAGGGGTACGTTCCAAAAGAATCATTTAAAAACTGTTGATTTTGCATTAGTTTAGGTGTTCTGTCGCATAATAAAGATTTCAAATTCCTATTACTCCTGTAGACAATATGTGGAGTGTTTCCTACTATCTTCTTTGTGGGTTCATCTAATAATAAAACCTTCCAATTATTAAATAATATTTTCTTAATATTCATAAAATCATTAGTATAAGTCGTAATAAAAGATACTTGGTCATTATAGTTATACCTATCATTTTTAAGGAAGGATGAACCATAATTACAGTTTGTTTCAATTTGTGTCAAACTTTCAAATGGTAAAACTTCATTTCTAACTTTCATTATTAAATCAAGGTCATACCCTCTTTCTAAAAACATTTCTACCATTTTATCAGCTTCCATATCCAAGTCTTCTTTGTCCATGCAAATCTTGCTTATCCTGGTAAATTGGCTTTTTAATATACCTTTAAATATATGGCGCGGATGCATGCTGTCATATTTTAGAATTGTATTTCTCCAGCACTCTTTTTTAAACAATGTAGTTATTAACTTGCCTCTCCTTATGTTTAGGCTAACATCCAGGAAATTTACAGAAGAATGTGAGGTTTCAACTGAAAACCTAAGAAACGTGGTAGTAGTCTCTAAATAATCTTTAAAATTATAAAATTCCTCAGCTGAGCCATCCCACACAATTAATATATCATCTACAAATCGTTTATAAATCAGAACTTTTTGAAATAAAGTGTGTTTGAAGACAAAATTCGTCTCCCAATGATGCACAACTAGGTTAGCATATGTGTTTGCACAGGGGGTCCCCATGGCAACACCACAAGTTTGTAAAAAGAGGTGACCCCCAAATGCAAACACATTGTTGTTAAGTACTAAGTCCAGTAGTTGGCAGACTAAAATATTGGTATTTCCACTTATAGTCTGATTGTATTGTAATAATTCACGTATAGCATCTATCCCTATATCATTTGGGATTGATGTAAAAAGACTTTGTACATCCATTGTAATTAAAAGATGTTTATTTTGATTAAATTCAATGTTCAAAGATTGTAGATATTCAATAAGCTGATATGTGTCTTTAAGAATTGTGGGGATGGCTTCCACTAACGGTCTTAAAGTTTTTTCTAAATAGTTAGATATGTTCTCTGTAATCCATTTTGCTCCTGACACTATCGGCCTCATTGGTGGGGGTGAAACTCCCTTATGCAGTTTCGGTAGTCCTTTGATTACAGGAACTACTGGGCTATCAATGGAAAAATATTCATATAAACTATTTGATATTTGATAGCACATAAGCATATCATATAAGTCTGCTTGAACAGTTTTAATAATTTGGTTCAATTTCATACTATCAATTAAAAAATACGTAGTGTCAGCTTTCAACATATCATTCATTAGTGTATTATAGTCAGCAACATCAAATACGGCTATGCCTCCACATTTATCCACTGGCCTAAAAGTTGTTTTCTTAGAAATGTTATAAAACCAGTTGGTGTACCTCCTGCTTCCAAGAGGACAAATCAGGTCAGGCAGATGAATTTGCAAGTGCCCATCCATTTTTCAGTGGCATTTTTTGAAAGGTGATAGTGTCAATCTGTTTCACATGTAAGGGGAAAATAAGGGGAAAAGAGATAAATGTTGGACAATGAATCTATCCATTCATTGTGTCTTGTTTACACACTGGTGGAAGTTTAAGTGTTTAGATTTAGTGTTTGCAGACCATGGTATTATGGAGGTGTGATAGTTCCAGAGAGCTGGGTCCATAAGGGAGCCAAATCCAAGATATAGATCACCACATAAATGATAATATAAGGTATAAATATAGGACTTTACGCCTGTCTTTGTATCCTAGGGTCTTTAGGTTAGTGTAGCTTTTTAGTCAGGAACCACTGGGGTCTTTCTAGCTGGGCTATTTGTCTGACCAAGTACATACTAAAGGGAATATTGTACTCTGTCTAATTAAAGCTGAGTATACCTTGGGTATTTAAATGCATATGACAGTGTTTGTAATAAAGGACAGGATTACAGTATTTTGAGAAGCTCATTACATGTGTTGGAGACTTGCAGTCATCTTTGCAGGCTTTACCTGTAAACTAAACAGAATGCCAAGCTATTGTGTGTGAGCCATAACCTGTGAAGTAATCCTTTAAGCAATGTATCTTGAGCTTGTTTATTGTTTGCTTTTCATCTTTTACTTTGATCATGTTTTCCCCATGAAACAAGTAGATGGTTGTTGTCAGGCAGCAGGTCTTTTTTGGATAAGAAACATTTTTACAAGTTGGGGGTATCACAGAGATTGCTACTTTCAGCATGTTACTTGGTATTTTTATAAAGCTGAATATAAATTATAATTAGAACTGCAGTGCAAAGAGAAGTGGTTTGAGTTGAGTGCTGCTTGTTTTTCTTATACTTGATTTTGACTGACATTCCAGTAATGTATTTAAAAAGTAATTTATTTTTTCATGCCTCACAACCTTTTTGTCTCCATCTAGATATTAAGTAAGCTGTCATGCAGCCAATGCATTGAAATATTTTTTTTCGTTTACACTTCATTTTGTCTTGATTGGACTCTCATAATGACGGTTTGGCACCCAGGGCAGTGTATTTAATTAAAGTTACAGGTTTTGTGGTTTTGAGCATAGCCCCTCCCCTCTCTAGTTGGCCACATACCTTCCCATTGACCCCACCCATTCAGCTGTCTCTTGTAGCCCCCCTTTGATTTGAAGTCACCAGCCGGCTCTGAATAGAACCTACTGGAGAGACAGGTATATATCCCAGAAACTACCCTGTCTCTGATACAGGCTCCCTATCCATGTGAAGCAGAGTTTCCCCATAACCCAATTCAAGTGTAACTTGGACAACTGGATGGGGAACAGGAAATTTATTCCTGGCTTGTCCCTGTATATCTAATGGACACAGGCAGCCTGTAAATGGTTCATCTCCCAGGCCCCTATTGTAAATGTTTCATCTCCCAAGCCTCTGCTTATACTTATCAAGGGTACCAAAAGTTGTCAGAGATTTGAGATGCATGGCTAGACTTAAAAGACCCTTGTGGTCATTAGCCTGATAAACCTATGAACATTTATGTTTGGCTCATGTTTAGAAACAGTGCTGTTCATATTTTTTTATTATAGGTTCATAGGGGTTCTCATACTCCTAGGGCTATATGCCAGGCTAGGCATTTATAAGCCTAGCCAGAGTTGTCAGTTAGGTTGAAGAATACTATACCCATTAGCTTCATGCCCATTGCCCATTAGTGCTCTGTCAACAGTGATGATGATCCCGGGGTAAAACCCTCCATCCCTCTCCCATCTGGTCAAGATTCCAGAGAACAGCTGCCAGTGCTCTGTCTCATGATGGACTGGACTGTTTTTCACATCCAGCATAGGGAGTCTCTGGGTGATGTGTCCGTCCCTCCAGCCTATTTATATTATATTGTTGAGGTTTTAAGTCTCTCTTGCTCTTGGCTCTGGGTGGATTTGGATTTTTGGGTGGAGAGGTGTTCCATTAATTCCGGGTTGGACATGGCCTTGTATGTCAGGCACAGGTCACCTCTGGCACAAGTCACCACCTATTAACCTTTGACATCCTTTAGAATGCAATCTTTCTAGTTGCAGTTTGCTTTAGTCCACTTAAGTAGCCTTTTACAACAGTAAAAAATGAAAGTAATTTTATTTATGAGCAAGTCTCTATTTCCTTTATGTAAAATGTTGATTATGAAATGTTTTAATTTACTAATTGGTTTTAGTTATGTGAATCAGATATTTATGTTAGTTGTGTGCTGCTTCATTTTGTAACAGCTGAGAAAGCATCTTTTACAGTTTGAAAACTTGCATATTTTAACTTGGTTAACCTTACTGCTTCTTTGGATCTTGAACCAGCCTTTTCTTCTGTTTGGTTTACTGCTTTGGCTATTTTTTCAGCATGTTCAAAGGTGCTGCAGTTATCGCTAGCAATTCAAAGGAACAATTCACAAATTAATTCAGTGACAATGAGCAATAGGGATATCATTGATCTTAAAACAATAACTAACACATTTGTAGTCAAATTTGTGACAAATTTAAAAGTTCAGCTGCTTAGAAACTATACATTAACATGCATACAATGTCACCCTATAGCTTGTAAACTATAACACCCTTATGCAAATTAAAAACACTAGTTATATCTGTGGCTCCAAATATTTTCCATGGTATTTATGTTCAAAGTTAAGGATAACCTGATTAAACCATTGCATATTTTTAAAAATAGCTAACAACAGGAAACATTCCTAGTCTAAAGCAACAATCTACATTAGCCCTTATAAGCAAATAACATATCACCTCAAACTGTGTTAATTAGACTTACAAACTTAAAATGTATGCTATGTGAAGAAAAAGAAAATTATCAGAGATCTATTGCTCCCATATTGAAGTATTAGAGGTAGGTAGGTGCACTGCAGTGAAGGCCTTATTATTCACTCAGACTACCTTAAACTAGACAGGGCAGTGGTAGGCATCCATAACCTATCTTGATATAACTGAAGCTTGATGTCAGATGTCATCCATAAATCAATGTGAGTATTACTGCAGTTTGTGCTATGTCTGCCTTACTAATGGTATTATGCACCTTGGTTTGGTATCATGGCAATTTGTGCCATGCATAGTGCATTGTGAGCACACTTAGCTTATGCTTTCTCTGCATAGCTCTGCAGTTAAAACCACGGATTAATGCCACAAATACTTCAATATATATAATTGCAGTCTGGTGTCATCCACAGCCAACTGTGAGTCATACCTCTTAAACTGTAGAAGCAACTATTTTAAGGAATAAATGTATTTTAAACACACACACACACACACACACACACACACACACACACACACACACACACACACACACACACACACACACACACACACACTTTCTCTCTCATACAGAAACGAATGGTTTAAATTACACACAGACACACATACTTACCTTCTTTTTCAGCCAAACAGCCTCATGCACACACAAGCATTTATCTTCCCTCTTAACAGAACTGCTAGCTTAAATTCCACACATGAGTGCAGAATGTATTTACATCTGCATTGGCGTGCTTGGATGAGATGCATGTGTGGTCATCCTTAAAGGAGAAGACTTATGGACTGTGGAGTGAAGATTTTTTTTTTTTGAAGATTTAAAAGTGGGAGGGCAGTCATCTCACCCCCTCGTCCTATGGTTCTGGTGTCCTTGATGAACAGGACTAGAGAAATGGGGGAGGGCGCAAATGCCACAGTACAGTCGGGATGGATTTAAAGACATGGTGCCGAGAATAGCACAAATGGACTGCGAAAAATAAATTAATTTAAATAAATAAAAATTGCGCCCTTTACAAGGCCGGCCTGTACGGTGCCTTAGGCGATCACCTAGTTTGTCTATGCCTAAGACCAGCCATGGGGAGGAGGCCCTAATCTAGAGCCAAAATATACTAGAGAGATGACATCTCACATTTTGCCTGGAAATGCCTGGGAGTTCTGCAGAGAGAGTGAAAAAGTGTTGCTGGATATAAAACAGTCTGATCTACCCTGAACAGCTGGTTTAGAAAATATATAGATTGATGGATATTGTAAAATCAACTAAATAAGTAACAGTAAAAACAATTCAAGTTAAATGTCAAGAAAATATGCATATATACTCTGGTTACTACCATCTGCCACAATTAAAACCATAACATATGCAAATGTATCACTGCATTTAAATACACAAAAATACTTGCAAAATAATTATACTTACTGCAGTAAATAATTTGAATCAGAAAGTTGCATTTGAATACATAGGTAAAAAAAAATAGAAGACATCGTGCCCATGGAAAAGCACAAAATTAACTTATCCTGCAATCATAAATATAAATGAAAACTACAGGGGTATAAATAACAAAAGCTAGAAAGGAATCCACCAATAACTACAAGAATAGTTCCACTGAAGTATAACACTAAAACATAAAAAAGAAAAAGAAAAAATCATGAAAAGTAGAGGTTACAAATCATGCCAAAAATAACACAATAAAAAGCATAAATAAATAAGTAACACGTCACTATTACGCATACTGTTTTATAAAGCAATAATGCTGAAACCAAAGCCAGGTGTACTAAAAATAGAAAAACATCCTCAAAGAAGAAAATGAGTAGCTACTAACCTACACAAACACTTATCTCCAAACTGTAACCTGCAAAAACACTTATCTCCAAACTCCCGGAAAACATACCTACTAAAACTGTAGGTAGAAATCACATACATTTTTGGCACAACCCCATTACACTCTTTCACATGAGGGACTTCCCCCATACCCCCTTTCATATATGCTAACAGCATGGTTACACCATATTGGGAAAAAGAGGAATGACCTGGTAAAGATGAAACTTGAAGACACCATTCTGTGTGCCGCACTTCAGCAAGCTTTGCTTCATGTGTTCCTGTCTCAGTTGATTAGATTTTGACCACATACAGATATTTACAAAAACATCCATATTTCATTTTATTTTCACAAAGTCTTTCTCTCCATTATAATGACAACTGAACCCATTAAAACTTCCAATTAAGCCACCACAAAAGTTAGCTGGCATGTGTTCCTGTCTCAGTTGTTGTGGCATGTGTTCCTGTCTCAGTTGATTAGATTTTGACCACATACAGATATTTACAAAAACAACCATATTTCATTTTATTTTCACAAAGTCTTTCTCTCCATTATAATGACAACTGAACCCATTAAAGCTTCCAATTAAGCCACCACAAAAGTTAGCTGGCACTCACAACTCTAGACCTCACTAAAAAAAGCAAACAACTGGTCTTCCATTAATGACAAAGAAAAAAAAAACTCTCCACAAAAAGCAAACTGCCTGAGCAACACTCATCCTTTTTGCAGGCCCACTGATAACCATTCCAAGTATAATACATGGACAGAATCCCTCCCAACCATTCATACTTATTGCAACCTATGAAACACACTACATAAAATGAAAAAGAATTAACCACACTCTCAACAAAACAACAACAAATATTACCTAAAACAGAATGAAAATACAGAAATAACATATACAGACTCAATCAAAGCTGTCAAGCCTATATCTGCAATATTACACCTTGAGAAATATGCATTGTTTCTATCAGAACTACAAATGAAAAATATATCTCTTCCCAATATGGGACAAGAAAAAAATAATCCAAAAACTGTGACATCAATATGCATTATCTATATTTGTTCATTCTGTATATAATATGCATGCTCAGTCCACAAATGTCACACACACACACACACACACACACACACACACACACACACACACACACACACACATTCTTACAAATCATAATTTCCAAATATATTGTAATTGAAACTGAGGATTAGTTATGCATAATTTTAGAGCTCTTCAGTTATACATTTCACATAAGACCATTTGCTCTATTGGCTTAGCATTACATTCAAGAAATTTGGATTTTCTATGCCCACTGCCTGGTATTATTTGGAACTACACAACTGACATCTCCTTCAGTGAGATTCAAGTTGTGATTGTGATCATTTATGATAACCTCAATTTCTGAACCTATTAAATTATATTAAGCAGCAGTTATATCTCATGGTTATGAGAAACCACATCGTCTCCAGCATCATTCCTAGCCAAGGATGTAGCCAGACATAGTCTTTGTACTCGTGATGATGGAGCACTATATCACACAAAATTAACGTTAATCCACTGGTTTAGCGCTTTCAGCCCAAGAATTAGGCCTTCATCAGAACCATATATCTAAACTAATGCCTTTAACAACAAATACATACTTGAATACTAATCTAATATTCTTTAGACAGATGATGTGCTCATTTATTTTATATGCCAGGTGGGTTCGGAGGCAGTAAAAAGAATTTGAGTACAAAATTGAATGTTCTGGTTACACATCTGTTCCTAGCTATGAGTTCCCCATAAAATATATGTTTACAACATCCTGTCTTTCACATATTCGTGGCATTATTATACACTGCAATAAAATGTGGTTGTTAAACATAACACACCAAGGACAAAAGGAAGTGAAGAATCTCAGCAAAAGACTGGGTAATAATCTGTCAGTAGATTCGAAAATGTTAACACTATATGTTTCATCTCTAGCCCTAGGTTTAAGTCCCTCTTTCTCCCTTAGTATTTTGTTTGATTCTGTACAAGTCCCTTAAGCACACCTAACATCTTAATTCACTTCTGAAAAGAGGTGCTTGGGCTTTCATCATCTTATTTGGATAAATGTAGGTAACATAAATGCAAATGTCTGATTGTGCATGCATATGGACTGTTTTGAGGTATACAAGTGGTGTTAGAGAAGACAATGAGGCAAAGGACTGCAGGCATATTCTTGGACATCAGCAACAATGAAGTACACAGCAAACCAGCACAGCAAAACAACAGGAGTCAGCATAGGATCCAAAAGCAGGTTTATTCACTTATCTCTCTAGCGCCTCGGCCACAGTAAGCCTTCAAGGAGTCTTCTTGGACATCCCATTTTATTGATGAAAAATAGTACATTATGAGTTATGTAAAAGGTAAAGAGGTGAGGTAAGGCTAGCATGGAAAAATATGAGTGCATGATTCCCTAACAATGTTTTCTCATGTGTTATGGCTGAGTAATAAGAAAGGTGGTATGAGCAGCCATATTTGAGAAGAAGTTGGCTTGTGTGCTTGGAAACATTGTTCATATTTTCCTTAAAATTTATGATAAAGTACAAAGAAAATAAAATTATTTTGTATATTATATTTAATATTATATTTAGAAACTCACTTGCCTAGTTGGCTGGCATCACACATTACCTGCATTGCTATGCATGTTATGCAATAGTTAATGTTGTTAGGGCTCAGCCATTCTCAGATTTTCCTTTTTATTGCAATAATCTTTGAGATGACTTTCTTATATCAGTAAGATATTAATGTAACTTAGTTTCAGACAGTCATACCTCAGCCTTGTGAATTAATGTGTATCATGTGCACGCAGGATGTATTATTTATTTCCCTGAATGGTATACTGTGGTATCATTCTGATCACTTTTGGAATCTTCTGTGCCTTGCAGTGAGAATGATATTTGGTACAGTTGCTCCTGTAACTCACAGTTTTGATGTTTTCTACCATTACACTATTCTGAGTCATAACTGAAAAGACAACTTTTGGGTAGTAACTTATACTAAATAAATACAAATCCAGTCTCCTAAACAAAGTTTCTACAGATGTACGAATAAATTAAGGCTTACTTCTATGCAACATGGTACAAGTTGCATTTTCAAAGGCATGAATTTATCAATCCATGTCACAGACGTTTAAACTGTGATTCACTTTATTTCAGATCTGGCGCAGTTATGATGCAGACAGCAGTGGATTCATTTCAGCTGTGGAACTACGGGTATGTTTTTAATAGTATTTCTCAATTCATGGTATGAAAGCATGACTTTTGTAAATAGCTGGTTGTTCATAAGTAATGCAGTTTCACAATCTGAAGAATAGCCTGTCCATTTTATATTATATCGTATTACTACAGATACTTTCCCTGATAATTTGATATCAGCTGAGAAAGGAATGTAATGAACTAGAATGCAAAGAAATCAATTCACCTTCTGACTTGCTGTAGTCATCATGTCTACTGGAGTCAGTAATTATAACTGATGAGAAACCGAAACAAAATACCACTCTGTTGCATGCTGTGAAGTTTCATATGCATATTAAAGCAGGTGCTATAGTCCCCAAGTAAAAACAAAAAGTGTTAATTTGAGATGAAACATTTACACAAGTCTTTCACATTAAACAATTGGATATTTTATGTAAATGTTGAGATTGAAATTTTCACTAGAGCAGTTCCATAATGTAAAGTATTTTGGATATGCCATAAATTGACACTCATGTAAATGTTTCTTGTAAGGAAAAAATAAGACGTTTCTTTATCTATGCAGACAGTCAAGAATGTTTAGCACATGTTCTCTGCATACGTCAGCCAGTAAATACTACATAGAAATGTTGTTTCCCTGTAGAAAAGAATGTACTAAGAATGATATGTATTGTGGTCAGGACATAATCTTGTACTCCATTAACAAATCATTAATAAAGTAATACATTATACAAAATAACATTACTTACTAGTGCATAAATGGGGTTCATATTAGAACAACGAAAACACATTTTGTCGAATGCATTTTCATCAACACATGTAGGGCGAATAGGCAAAACAGCGAAGCGGCTGTTCAGCAAATTCTTTCCCTGGGAAAGAAGACGCTTGACCGCTCTGTTGCTTTGCCTGTTCTGGAGTGTAGTGTAGTCCCTTGCCCGGTATAGCTCCTGAGCGTGATTGTGCAACAATTACTGACCTTAGGGTTAGGGTGTGGGTTATGGTAAGTGCATATATATGAAAGTGTTTACTGTTTATTTATTTTGCGTTAGATGTATGGTTGAGTTACGTGTGTGTGTGTTTTTAGCTTTTTCTTTTGTTTTAGGGGGGTAGGATTAGGGTTAAGGTAAGTGTGTTTGTGTTTGGAACTGTTTATGTAAATGTGCGAGAGTTACTGAGCTTAGGGTTAGGGTGCGGGTTAAGGTAACTGCATATGTTTTAAAATGTTTACTGTTTTTTTTTTGTTAGATGTATGTTTGCGTTACGTGCATATGTGTATTTAGTTGTTTACTGGTTTTTGGGGGGTATAATTAGAGTTAGGGTATGTGTGTATGTGTTTGGAAGTGTTTAATGTTTTTTTTGGGGGTGTTGGAACAGTGATTTCTTAGCATAGGGAAGAAATTGCTGTTCTGTGGTTTCGACATTTTCAGCATTCGCTGAATATGTTTCAGTGTAACACCATTCGCTGTTTTCAGCATTCGGTGGTATAATATGAATCCTATAAATGTATGCCATCCACACACATACACACAAAACACCAGAAATCCCCACTTACTTGTTGGATCTACCCGCACAATAGAGGCACTGTGACTGCTTCCATAGGAGTGAATGGGTGACCACCGTCTTTTGACAGCATGAACCTTTTCTTCCAGCAGTGGATAATTAGGCAGCCGAGTGATTCTCTGAATCTCTTGGCAATGTAAATTGGGAGCTGTAGGTATTTCTGAGGGACAGCATATGGCTTCATTCATATGCACTATGGATTCATCCTCTAGTTCGATCGGAGGCACATCACCAGCACATTGTAAAGAGATTACTAGCCTTCGGGCTGAAGTTTCATCTCTACGTGGTGAGGTTGCTAAAATTCTCAATCTTTTCAGCAAGATCCCCGGTTTTTCGAATTTGCAGACTGGCCGCTCTGTTGCGGCTACTGAAGGTACTGTTTCTCACTCTGATTTTTCTAACAAGAAAACGCCAGTTAAAGTTCTTGATAATTCAGCACTAACTGACTTACCCAACACCTCGTCTCCCGGAATACCTAATGGGCAGGGACAGAGACAGATGGCTAGTTGTGCTATTGATTTACCTTGCAATACTGTCCCGAATGATAACAACAAAATGGGACTGTCTGACTTCACTTTTGATTTTTCTTTTGGACACTTATCTGAGGAAGCGAAGCGGGTCGGTACTAGACCCAAACATACACAGCTAGTTCGGACATATGCGTATGTTTCCAGTGATAACAATTTTGCTAAAGGCACTAGTTCTAACATTAAGTCCGATTTAAAACAACACAAACTACAAGACTTTTTAGGACAAGAATGTAAATTTGATACTAGTCATTGGGAGAATAAATTGGATCAACGAATTGAATGTACAGGCACTTTAAAGGATAAGATATTTGCATTTGGGAAGATACTAAACAGCATTAACGCTGTGAAATTGGACAATGCTTATTTAAATTATTGTTTGTCGATTAACATAGTTCCCATGGGATTGAGATTCTATAAGTTACCCTTGGGTATTAACATTAACCATGAAGTGGAAACAGAGTTTAATGCACTTTTTGACAACTTTGGGTTTCAATATATGAAAATGCTTATTAAACATAATGATGTTAAGTTATGTAAACTGATGACTGAGGTGGAAAAACTTAATAATTTAATTTTACAAGATTTAGCTTTCCCACAATGGGAATCTTTATTTTATAAACAATTTACAACGGCACAGGTTAGAGCTGGTAATGCATTTGAATGTAAACAGAAGAAACTGAATAGGGACAGAGAACAGTATAAGAGAAATATGAGTTATAAATGGGCATACAATAAGTCGGATGGGTTTACAAATACATTTAATAACAAAGAAGCTGAAGCTTGTATAGATTATAACAATGAACAGTTTTTTCACACCCCAAGAGAAATGAATCAAGGGAAATGGAAAAAGAAATATTAGTTAATACAGAGTGCATTAGCAACACTGTACAAGTTTCACATACAGATAATATTGTTACCAATAAAGCTGTCAGTGAGTACAGGAGCTTTAAAATATACAATTATAGTAGTATTAAGTTAGAACAGGCACACTTCAGCCTTCTTTCTAAAGGATTTAATTTTATTCCTACCCCTAAATTTCACCTAGTAGACAACATATTAGAGTTTAAGAAATATACTAGGAAATTGAATCTAGCCTTAATGTTTGGTAATAATGACAACAATGTAAATTCTAATAGGGTAAGTCAAGATAAATTAAAGAAGAGAAGCTGCTTTATGCCTTTGAATAACCCTATTGTACAAACATATGATCAAATTGTCACTAGGGAAATATATCAAGCACATAGACATATTAATAGACTTAAAGTTAGACATAATCTATCTACAGATGAACAGAGGATTTTAAATGAGCTACAAAGCGACCCCAATATACGAATAATGAAGCCTGACAAAGGTGGTGGCACAGTTTTGTATGATACCTTATCTTATAGTGCCATCATTCACAATATTTTACACAAGTCAGGCAATTATTCTGTAATTTCTCTCAATGAGGTTAACATAGCTTATAGGCGGATAGATATGTACCTTGAGGAATACTTCCTGGAACAAAGGATAACGGAAGATGTATATAAATTTATGACTGTTGAACATCCTATATTAGCCACCATTATAGGAATACCCAAGGTACATAAAAATCAAGATAATCCCCCTTTCCGCCCAATCATCTCTGGAAGCAAATCAAAGACTTTCCCTATAGGAGTAGTCATTGATACTTTACTAAAACCTATATATGATGACGTTAAGCATTTGGTCAAAGATTCCTGGGAATTTTTAAAAAATTATCCCGTTAATCAGTATCACAATGGTACACTTTTCTGTACTATAGATGTCATCGATTTGTTTAGCTCCATACCTACAGAGGAAGGCATTACTGCTTTTACCAACAGTTTGAGAAAGTATACTAAAATGACATGGGACAGGATAATGCTCATAGTAGATCTAATGAGCATAGTTCTTGATAACAATTACATTTTTTATGAAGGAGAAATATTCAAGCAAACCAGGGGAGTAGCAATGGGCGTGCACCCCCATATATGCTAACCTGGTTATGCTTGATTGGGAAGATCAATATATATTAGACAGTACATTTACTAATTCCATTTTATATTATTCTAGATATCTTGATGATATCTATATCTTATGGAATGGTGGCAATAATTCTCTTTCAGAGTTTTTCACTTATATTAATTCTAGCAGTAATTTTCTTAAATTCACCTCAGTAGTAAACCAAAGAGGGGTACCATACTTAGACACCTTGGTATCGGTAGATGAAGGAAGATTAAAGTCCACAGTATACAGGAAGGATACCTTCACTAATTCTTACGTGGACTATAACAGTTTTCACCCCAGAAAAGTAAAAAGTAACATCTACAAAGGTCAGTGCATTAGAGCTATTAGAATGTGCTCTAACTATGTTGACATGATTAATGAAATTAAATATATAACATCTTTATTTCTGGATAGGGGTTATGACATAGAATTGATGAATAATGTATCCACATATGTTATTGGCCAATGGGGAATTAAATATTTACCTCTATTGGGCACTAACATAAACTTGGACGTTACAGAAAATAATATCAATAATTCTACAATTACCGAAAAAACAAATGATACTTCCAGTAATTTTTATAGAGCTTGTATAATTGAATTTGGTCCTTTCAGTCATATTATTAAAGACATTATTACAAAAAACTGGCGATTTTTAATAAATGATAAAGAAACAGCAGTAGTATTAGGGAACCAACCAAGATTTGTAAACAAAATGGGTAAGAATATTAAGAAATATCTTGAACAGGGACACAACAGGAATTATGAGGTTAACACACATACTTTTAAATGTGGTACTTGTAATCAATGTTCTAGTATATATGAAAGCAGCCCATTAATTTTGAGAAACCATAATAGAAGCAAAATATATCTATCAAGAGGAAGTTGTAAATCAAGCATGTTAGTATATATTGCTTTATGTACGGTCTGTCCCTCATCTTATATAGGGAAGACCGAGAGACAATTGAGAAAAAGAATATACACACACTTGTATTGTATAAAAAAGAAAGACATGAAAAATGCATTAGCTAGGCACATAATGGAAAATGGTGATGAACACAAATTTAGATTTGCCATTGTTGAGATTATCAAAAGTGACCCTAGAGGAGGTAATATAAAAAATTACCTAGCTTACAGGGAACTATACTGGCAAGTACTGACGGATGCCACTAGTACACCAGGCATCAATGATTATTTTTCTATAAAACCTCTGTTAATGTTGAACAGTTAAAATATTTGTTATTTGATAATGTAATTAATTATACACATATTATGTGGCAATCTTACATCCTAAATTTGAAGTTCAGCAACTAATGTATTTGGACTAGTATATTTATTTTTATTTTGAATTCATTCAAAAAATTTTTTAACCACCTACTTCTTTAAGAACGGCCATGTTTTGGTGCCAATTTTAACTTAAAATGAAGAGTTTTAACTGTTTTCATTGTTCTGATGAAGCTAGCATTGTCTAGTGAAAGCGCTTAACACTTGTGGTGTAATAAACAGATTTTAGTTCTTACTACCTCCGGTGGATTTATTTTGCTGTTCTTGCTTTTGGATGAACATTTCGTGAGGATTTCTTTTGTATCTTTTACGTGTTGTTCCACACGATCACTTGTTCCATCAGCAGTGGATAATTAGGCAGCTGAGTGATTCTCTGAATCTCTTGGCAATGTAAATTGGGAGCTGTAGGTATTTCTGAGGGACAGCATATGGCTAATGAGCATCAGCTACTCTTACATACAACCTCATGAACACACTGGTCTATGAATTGAAAAAGCTTATCGTGAGGGGGAAGCCAGTTGCTTTAAGACTTCCTGCTCATGGTAAGTCTTTATGAATCTCAGCCTATATATAGAAGTGTCTTTCTCAGATATGAATAATTTATCATTGAAAATTTTACCTTTAGAAAGATCTGTTCATAATTAATTATTTCGATGTATAATTTTTACTGCAAAACAAAAATAATTTTCTAATTTAAGCTCTTATAAAATATAGAGCAACAATACTAGATTTACACTGCTATAACCAGAGTTACTTACAAAGCATGGTAAGAAAAATGCAGTATGTGTGGACATAATGGCACAGTAAAGTATATAAAAGCATAATTGTTTTCTAGACATAACATTAATAGCATATAAACATATAACAAGCATATATTCAATTTGGAAAGTGAAATATTTAAAAGTGAAACATAATACACAGCTCAGTTGTACACAGGAGATTAAATTAATTTACCTTCACTAATCTCTTCAAAATCAGCTTGTGAAACTATCAAATTCAACTTTTTTTCTTAAGTTGAACATTTTAATAGGATTAATTTTGAAGATGTAAAATATGAAAAGCTGGAAGTATATCAGGAATGTTAAAATGTTTAAACTAAACTGCATGCAGTGTTATATGAGGAAGATGATTTAAAAACAGCTAGATGTGGCTATGAAAAATCCACAATGAGTAATTTTAATTATTTCTGCAGGGGGAGGGGGCATGCCACCTGCATTCCCCTTGTGAGGGGGATTGTGGTCATACCTCTTAAATTACTAAAACTGAATAAAAGGAAAACTTGTTTTTGTTGGAAAGGTATATATTGCCTTAATTCTAAAGTAGTGCAACCTCATAGTTAACATATTTAGTGAACCGAAGTATTTTGGGGCTACAGCTCTTCACACGGAGGAGCACCTTGGGTCTGTGCCTCCAGCAAATTATCTTTTAAGCAGTGATTTACTTGCTGCACGTTCTTATGTAATATGTTTGTGTTATTTCACTGATATTCACATCAATTTATTTACATTTAATGACATGCAAATAAATCACGTTTCACTGTTTTGCTTTTGAAAATGTGAAACTCTCACATCAAATGATAGTAATTTCTTCATGGACCAATCACCTCCAGCGATGGTGTTGTAACAACTAGCTGCACTTCCTGATCCCATTGCAATATTTACATGATGCTTGGAATAAGAGTATATATGAATCAGGTTTCTCAGCCACACATTTTTGCCATGGAGGGTGGATGTGTAGTTGAGAAGCTCGTTTTATGACTTGACCATTTAATAAAGTAAAAAAAAATTAAATTAAAAAGCAACATGAGTAGTCATGCTTGTTGGGTGCACTGCAATTGAATGTGGCAAATGAAAAGCATGTACTAAAGCTTTCTGAATAAAACTCTAATTATCGCATTATCTTATGACTGATAACATAATAGAAGAATATGTGGCTGACCTCAAGGCTATTTTTTGCAGCAAGATTAACATAGTGAGCTCACAGCTGGTTGCTTATATAGCAAAGGCTAAGGTACATAAAGCAAAGACGGTGGCAGCCATGAATTTGTGTGCAGATGCCATTGAAGAATCGCAGAGAGAGAAAATATCAGTCTGAAAGAAAACATGAGTTTCTGATGACTAAGCTGAAAATAATAAGAGAAACAAGGTGACATGAATGATGGGGTCCATAGAAACAGCATCCAAATGAATGCATGAGAAACAAGGGCAGCCAAGAATGCCATGTAAGCAGAAAAAGTTATTGAGCTGAGCCAATGTGCTTGCTGGACAGATACAATTTCCGTAGGCCTATAGATGATATGAGACATTATTGAGACTAATAAGGAACCTATGCATATTTTGGAAAGATATGAAATCTATGAACTTAAAAGCAGATTCTGTTATTGCTGTGGAAAAATGGATGACTTGTAAAATTGATGAAAAGAGCGTTTTTTGACAATGGTTATTATCCATGCACAGGCAGGGAGTAAGAAGACTTTTTGTCATAATGAGAGTCATTATGGAAAAATAAAACTTAAATTTTACTTGAATTATTCAGAATGCTTTGAATGCTTTTTTTTTCCCAACTTGTTTTAAAAAATTTATTGATGTACAGACAGCTATAAGGATGATTTGAAAGTATGACCCACAAGGTCGTGTGGAAGTGAGTTGAATATGGAAACTAAAGTGAATGAAAAAGGTACTGAAAGAATTTAGAACTTATGGTCAGTGGCTGTAAACAAATTAAATCAATTTAGAAATGGGAAACCTGCTGTTTGTCACTGACTGGTTGATCAATGCTCAGAAGATCATGACTGGAAGGAAGCCAGTGTCTTGTAATGGAGATTAGACTCAGAGATGAGCAAGAGCATGAGTGCCGCTTGTTTTTCGCTTTCCCCTATTCTCTAAATTTGGGTGATCTTGCAGCTGATTTATCTATATGTGTGTGTGTGTATGTATATATATATATATATATATATATATATATATATATATATATATATATATATCTGTGTGTGTGTGTGTGTGTGTGTGTGTGCACAAGCACTGATGAACAAAACATCAGTACTGACACTTTGAAAACAAACTTGCTGAAAAGGAAAAAAAAAAACATCAGATACATAAGATGGAAAAAAAGGAAAACAATTTTTCCTCTAGTAACCACTTAACCTGAATCCTAACAATGACTTCAGACCAATTCTTTCTGAATATGGATACAGTGTTAGGGTTAGCACCCATGAGTAAGGGGATTTCACCCTTACCTTATCTTACTCACTCATGCTAATTTTAACCCTGCCCCTTAATACTAACAATACACATTAATTTACAAAAAACCTTTCCCTAACAGTACCACTATATTCAGACATACGCACATATATACACACACACCATCACAGATACACAACACTATATCGACCCTAACAAAAACACACACAAACAAACACAAACACACATACACACATACACACAAACACCACAAAACTATACCCATTCCCATCCTTTACCCAAACCCTAACCTGCAAACACTCACACACACTCCCAACCCACTCAATCCCACTTACCTTAATAAAAATATTCAAGCTTTCTTCATTCACATAAAAACACCATTAATATTTGCATTCAACATACTTACCCACCTCAATATAGAGTCAAACAAATTGCTGTTTGACAGAGAGCACTTCACTCTGCAATTTTTTTTTATTGTTTTGTGACTTTGGGGATGTCACTGATTTAAATAGTAACCTGCCAAGGTTTTAGATGATTTGGGGTCAAATAACCACATGCCGATTAAATGAGATGCAGCTATTCAAAATAAACCTTTCAGAAAATCAGATCAAAAGGAAAACTGGGCTTCTTTAAAGCACTTATGCTGCTAAAACAAAAGTGCTTGAACAGTAGAAGGGAGAATGCTGGGTGAGTGAAGAATAAGATGGCTGCTATAGTAACGCAGCTGTTGTATATATGTTGCCTTTTGGGTGGGCTGAATTGGAGAATGCTAAGATTTCAGCTGCTTTCTGTATTAATTTATAGATGTTTGCTTTAGAACTTGTTTGAAATATTTGCTACCTCACGCTGTGGAGGAGGACTGTAGACATTCTTTACTCAGAGGATGGCACTACCCTTTTTGTAATGTATTCTGATGACTTATTAGATACCAGAAGAGGAGGAAACTCTTGCACAATCTGATTGCTTATTAGAAAACTGGTAAATGTAAATGAATAATGATTAATGGTGCAAGACTAATTGTACTATAACAGGGATGTGAGCAGTGAGAGTCAGTGCTATGTAAATACTTGAATTTTGACTGGAGTATGTTTGATTGACTGGGGGAAGGCAGTTATATTCTGACATGTCACAAGTAAATCCGTTGAGTTGCTTTGAGCTAACTACATGAGTAAAAGTTTGTTTATAATGATAGATGGATTTTATTTCTCCTTTTTAAAGAAACAATTCTTGTATAAGAATATCAGTGCATTAATACAAATATTTCAAAGTTTATTTTATATAATGCTAGATGGAAGTAAGAAAATTTGTTTGGGTGCGTCATTTGATTTTTAATCAAAGTATTGATATATGATAAAGAACAGTGTGATATATTCTAATAGGTGTGAAAGTTATGTAAACTGCAGCAATGTTTGCCACCAAATGAGGCAGGTCTGGTTGCAAAATGAGTTTTGCAACATGGCATGTGAATGGTTTAACCAATTCAATTAAAAATAGAATTATACTGATTTAAGAACACATAAACCTTGAACTGTTGCCTTACATTAGACACATTCAGAATATGATGAGCATTGTTTATTTTATCCATATATCTGTCTGTCTGTCTGCCTATCTGTCTATCTATCTATCTATACCCAACTATCTATCTATCTGTCTATCTATCTATCTATCTATCTATCTATCTATCTATCTATCTGTCTATCAATCTGTCTATCTATATTGGTACTAGGCAGGGATAACAGTGTATTTCTATTATGGTGTTAGAAAAAGGGGAAATAGTGTTATTAATGTTACAGTATTGTCCTTTTAGACCTGCAGATTTGTTATGTGGTTGTGAACATTTATTTACGAGCAGCAGTGATAACAATAAATAGTGTTTATGTCCTGTCTGAGACTATGCAGATGGAATTCAGAACACTTCAGGTAGGAATTGTACTATAAATGGGAGATAGGAATGTTGTTTCTTGTGTGACAGATCAGAAGAGGCCCTAAATTGTCTTTTATATTTCAGATAAGGATGTATATGAATATGTATACATTTTGGAGCTGTCAACAGTGAACATCCAAAATGGTGACATCGGTTTTGTTGACAAGCTTTGGCTAACAAAACAGATGATCAACAGGTGTGCGAGATAAACAGCCCCTATATTTGGGGAATTATGCCTTTTCCCCTGGGATTGTGTGATCCCAGAGTTGGAATAAATGAGTATTTTTTTTTTTTTTAATTTGTATGCTTCAAGGTTAAATTTTGAAGAATGCAAAGTCAGCAATCAATGTTTTGGCCATCAATATTATGGCTGCTAGATATAAAATACCATATATATATATATATATATACACGCACACACACACACTCACAAAAGTCATATGGTCTGCCTCAATTTCTGACTGCAAATCAGTAGCTACACAGTATCCCTATTATTCTAGATGGTATAGGTCAGAAATGAAATGTACATAATAAGGGACCATGTTTATTTGGTAATGTTTATGTAACCAATCTGCTGTGTTATAGGAAAGAAAAGTATTATTTTATAATTCCTGAATATAGCTAAATAGATTTTGCACAATGAACCATGACCAAGCTTACATGATGGCTTTCAAAAATAGAGTCGTGTCTCACACATTGCTGTCTCAGAATGTATGAAGTGGAAAGGGACAAGACATCATTGGCTTCCATACAACTCAGAGCTCATAACATACAGTCTTCAGTTTTAATTAGTGCATAATAATAATAATAATAAAAGATTCCTCTTAACAGTGGATGATGTAAATAAAACAAATTGCAGTTATCATGTATTTTGACTACCTTAGTGAGTTAAAAACCACTTTGGTTTGTTATGTCAGTGCTTTGCAAACATAGTGACAGCAGTGAAATGCTTAATGCTGGTATTTTGCATAATAATAAAATGATGGTTTTGTTAACAAAAATGACTATTTGGATTGTGCAGTCTTGTCTGTCATTACTACTCATTTAATATAATGCTATGTATATGTCTTAAGCAATTATAAAAATCAAACCAGGTATTGTCAGTGCAAAGTTGGAAAATGTATTTGTTGAAGTCCATGTAATATTTTACAGTCAGTGCTTATCAGTTTTATCATCTTTTAATAAATAGAATGGAAAAATAGCTTGAAACTAACGACACTCACAACAGCAGACTTGTATTGTATTGCAGAATTTTCTACATGACCTTTTCTACCAACATAAAAAGAAGATCCCTGGTTCCAAACTTGATGAGTACACAGATGCCATGGTAGGTGAATAGCAATTTACCACAGTATTAAATATTCAATATGGGTGTTCATCGTGTAGGCAGGTATTTGTGTTTATCCTACAAATAGTTGAATATGTGTGATAAAATAACATGCCGCTAAATGATCAATTTTCTGTGTCATCTATACCCATTTTGATAACTGACACACTCAAAAATCTTTAAAAATGTATTTAGTTATTGATTAAGTTCTTGTTGAGCATATACTATATGATAGATCACTCTCCCTTCAAGAAGAAGCTGTGGAACTTTGGTTATCTGACTTGCTTAAGCACAATCAGACAGTAGGAATTAAACATGACTTGCCCGTTTGCAGGTCATTGCTTTAACCCATAGTGCCTTTCAGTCAGTTGCATGACTATAGAAATCATCTTCATAGGTTCATAGGTTCATACTAGGCTATCTGCCCTAGGGCATTTATAAGCCTAGCCAGAGTGTGTTTGTCTTTCGCCACCCATTTTAAATTAATTTTGCTATGCCTTTTTTTGAGGTTAGTATACTGTGCATCTGTCTAATAGTGACACAGAAGTGATAGCCGGGATAAACCTACGATCTCCCATCCACTCATCAAGATTCCTCTTGAAGGGAGTCAATGTGGGACTCTGCCTAACCTGGACTGCGATTTTATCCCAGAGTGAAGGGAGCCTCTGGGTTATGAATCTGTCCCTCCAGCATGTCCTATTTATTTCAGTGCTGAGGTTCACGTCTCTCGAGCGCATAGCTCGATGGGATTTGGATTTTCTGAGGTGCAGCATGTCCATTAATTCCGGGCTGGACATGGCTTTATACATCAGGCACAGATCGCCTCTGAGCAGGCGGTATGCCACTGAGTAGAGCTGGAGTTTCTTTAACCGAGCAGCATATGGCATCTGTTTGAGCCCTTTGATCCTCTTGGTGAGGTACTTTTGGGGGACTTTCCAGTTGCTGCAGGTGTCTGGTAAGGTACATCCCAAAAGGGGCATTGTACTCAATTATGGGCCTGATGAGGGATGAGTAAAGAGGCACGATGACCTCCCCTGATCTAGATGTGAATCCCTTCATGATTAGGTGGGCTATTTAAAATGTTTTTCTAACCACTTTGGTCACGTGGTTGTCAAATGAGAGATTGCTATCAACTTGGGTCCCCAGGTCCCTAATTACTTCTTCTGTACTTAATGGACTACCACCTATGTGGTAATTTGTGGGAACTTTGTTTTTGCCAAAGGGGATGACTATACACTTTTTGGCGTTTAGCTTGAGGCCATGGCTCTGGCATCAGTTGTCTGTTTCTATGAGGCCCTTTTGGAGGATGCTTGTGTCAGCTGGAGAGTCGAATATGGCGCCCAGTTTGCAGTCATCTGCGAACATGGTCAGCCACAGTCCTTCCGTGTTGGCCTGTACCTCCGAGAAATATATATCGAACAAGAGAGGTCCCAGGACTGAGCCTTGTGGGATGCCACTTGTAACTGGTTTGGAGTCTGACATGGCTCCAGCAATTCTAACCATGTGGGTTCTGTCCTTGAACCAGTTTGCAACCCATCTAGTGACATAGGGGTTTATAGTTAAGCTGGTGAGCTTATCTATAATGCCCGAGTGGGGTATTGTATCGAAGGCTTTTGCGAGGTCCAAGTAGGCTGTGTGGACCACCTTCCCCTCATCAATGCCCTTGGTGACTGTTTCAAAGAAATTGACCAGGTTTAAGAGGCAGGATCTGCCCTTAACAAAGCCAAACTGGGTAGGATCCAGTGTCTATAGGTCCCCAATATCTTTATTTATGAGGTCCATGATGATCCTTTCCATAGCTTTGCAGACCAAGCTAGTCAGGCTTATGGGGCGATAGTTTCCAGGATCCGTTGAGGCACCACCTTTGTGGAGAGGGACAACTGTTGCTGTACGCCACTCTTTGGGTACATATCCTGTAGTAAGGCTGAGATTGAACAGTAGTTTTATGTTTGGGTTTAGCTCTTCTTGTAGTTCATGTAGGACGCAGCCTGGGACACTGTCTGGTCCCATTGATGCTGTGTTCTTTGCTTTGGAGAGGGCGGCTCTTACCTGAGCATCTGAGATGTCAGGGGGGGCAGCACTCTGCTGGGATAGATATTTGCTCTTTTGGTGGGGAGGGGGGGAGAAGTTTGCGCTGAACCTGTCAGCTAGGATGTTGGCAATGTCTGTGGGTTCGATGTACTTTTTGTCATTTTGGACTAATTCTGAGCATATCTGGGAATTCCCACCCAGGTTCCTAACATAACTAAAGAAAGCCTTGTGATTATCTTTAGTGTTCTGTACAATTTTTCTCTCAAAGCTGGCCTTAGACGATTTTATGAGTGCCCGTAGTTTTTTGCTAATACTGATCAGAGATGCCTTCCCTTTTTGGGATTTTGCTCTATCATGTAGTAGCGTCCTCCTTCTGTTGTATAGTTTGTTTATGGCTGGGGTCCACCAGACAGGACGTCTGCCTTTGGAGGATTGGGTCTTGGTTTTATTTGGGATTGCATGATCCATGCATTCCTGAAGGTGTTCATAGAATGTGTTTATGAAGGATTCTGCAGTCTGGGCCGTATTTTCCACAGGCTCGGTGGATTTGAAGGATTCCACCTTGGTTTTGATGAGTGTGAAATTTGCTTTAGAGAAGTTTTTCACTGTGGTTTTCTGGGCAGGGGGTGGGGTCGGGATGTGAATATCCAGTGAGATTAGTTTATGATCTGATCTTACCAGTGAGGGATACACTTATGGTCTGGAGCATAGAGTCCCCATGTTGGTGATGATCAGGTCCAGTATCTTTTCCCCTCTTGTGGGAGTGGTAACAAGTTGTTCCATGGCATTTGAGTTTATAAATTCTAGGAACCTTTAGGCTAGGGTGTTGGAGCTAAATTAATGCTCCCAGTCTATGTTTGGGTAGGTGAAGTCGCCCAATATAATGGTGTTTGGAGAGACCATCATATTTTCCAGTGTTCTCAGGAAGGCCGAGTGGGGTTCCTGGGTTTGGGAGGGTGGTCTGTAGCAGGCTATAAACTGGAAGGCAGTTTTACCCACTGTTAGTTGCACATGGATAGTCTCTGATGCTTCGTGCTGTGCCACCAACCTGGAGGTGTGGGTATCTTTGATGAATATTGATACTCCCCCTCCTTTTGTGGTTCGGTCTAAGTTTTGGGGCCAAAAAGCATGGTATGAGGTATAACCTGGTAGTGCTGGGGTGCTCTCAGGAGCCTTGAACCAGGTTTCTGTTACTGCACAGATATCGATGTTCTCCATGCTAAGGAGAGTTTTGAGTGCATGCATCTTGAAGTTTAGACTTCTGGCATTGCGTAGCATTACTCTTAGTTTCTTATCCCTTGTGATACCTATGGAGGTGGGTTTGTCTTTTGAGCCTTGCCTAAAAAAGGCACTATGGGGGAAGCAAGAGCCTTTGCCAATATCCGAAAGCCCAGGGGTGACAGGTGCAAGCCGTCCATAGTGAAGCATTGTGGCTTGTCGAGCATGTCATCCCAGGCTGACAGGCATTGGATCCCCTTTGAATGACACCACTACTTAAGCCAATTGTTGAAATTGATCATCTTGTCTTCATATTGTGGCATAATTCTTGGTGAGGGTAAGATGCTACTCAAGGTCAGGGTCATACCGGCCTGGGCTACATGCTCAGACAGCTCTTCTATATCTCTTTTCCTGTAGTCCAGGGAGGTACGTCTCAGGTCATTCACACCAGCATGGACAATGACCGAGTCATATTTGTACTTACCTTGGAGTGACCTGAGTGCTTGTGTTATGTGGCGGATCCTAGCGCCCGACAGGCAGCTCACCGTGACCTTCTCCTTGTTCAGCCTCAGCCTGGTGAGCAGGACGTCAGTGTGCCTGACGATAGAGTCACCTATTCCAAGTGTATCAGGTGTGTTGTTTAGCCTTAAGGGCTGTGACTGTTCAGCACACTGGCTTTGTGAGCTATGTGTT
Organism: Protopterus annectens; assembly: GCF_019279795.1. Lineage (NCBI taxonomy): Eukaryota > Metazoa > Chordata > Ceratodontiformes > Protopteridae > Protopterus > Protopterus annectens. Next base: position 715,830,836 of record NC_056732.1, on the reverse strand, counting down.
GCATGTGTTTTGTTTTGGGGTAGCGGTTGCTTGGGTGTCTGCTTTGGAGGTCTCTGCTGCTTAGGCAGATTTTTATTTAGAGCCTCCGAGTATGTTTTTGTGTGTTTATGTGTTTGGTTTGCTATCGTGGTAGGTCTATGTGAGACTGGAATCATAGTGAATGTGGTTTCCTTCTCCTCCTGACTGGTTACGCCAGTACTGAGTTGAGAGAGCTTAGCCTCCAGTTTGGCTGTATGGTTGCATCTCTCACATGTGTTGGAATTTGTTGGGAGGAGGAGAGGGTTGTCTGTGTACATGAGGCAGTTGTAACATTGCCTCAAGATTCCCAGATTCACCAGCTGGACCGGAGAGGAGATTGTCAACTGACCTTTGGACATGCTAGAATAGTATTGGGAATTCCTTTATAATTGAAAAAAGGGCCAATGGGGAACAAGGTACTCAAGGGGAGTTTGTGAGGGTGTAGTGCTTTTAATTTTTTAGTGCTGACTTATATAATTGCTTTAGTGAGCAAGTGCCAGGTAACTTAAATGCAATGTGTTACAGGTAACTTAAATGCAAAAACGACAAACAGTAACTTTCTTTCAAGTGAAATAAGGAAATAAGTACAGTAAGCAATGCAGATATCACTAGGGATCCACAGAAGCGCTGAAAAGCCGTGTTTTAGGTGGAATTAGCGTTTGAGGGAAATAACAAGGAAACAAAGAACAAGCATACAAACAAAGCTAGATTCAGCAGGCCTGGATCTAGTCTATGCTACAGCAAACAAGGTGTACCAATTTCAGTAAGAAGCAGTTCAAATATATCGGCACTATAAGCCTTTAACTAGAAATTCCCAGCTCAGAAGGGCAGAGTCCAGCCTCTCCTCCCACAAGAGTGCAGACCACGAACCCTCTTAATGTAAAATAACTGGCCTGAAGCCCAAGTGCTTAAACCAGAATTAATACACTTTTAGAATAACACTGAGCCCTCAATCAGCAGTTCCCAACTTAGAAGGATGTAAGCTACCTGTTCTGCCACTACAGTACAGACCACAAACCTTCTTAATGTAAAACAACTGGTCTGATGTTGGTATTTGAATAACTTCAACTCTTATAAAATACTTTAAATTCATCCTATGTGAGTGTAATAAATGAGTCTACATGTAAGAACACTTGGCTTGGATGTAAGCGACAGAACAACTATTGCACTGTTGTTAGTTAGTAAGATAATATGTAAGGCTTTAGTTACCATAATTTTATTGTCATTGCAATGATGTTTGTGAAATATGGACTGATATTAATATACTTATGAAATGTTTAATTGGGCAATGCCATTGAATATATATTGGCAGTTATGTGAGTTTCATTTAGTATTACTAGCTTGGCTAATGCTTCCAGGAAACTGAATAATCTTGCTTTGTCAATTATTTTAGAGCAGGATCCTCTGACAGATATGCTGCAGCCAGGTAATGCTAGGCCTCAGCTCACACCCAGCATGCAGCTCTGTTAATTTAATAATAAAGAGCTTTCATTTAATTACTTATTTACAGCAATAGTTTCTTTAGAAATGGAACATGAGCAGTGTAATTCTAAGTATGCTGATTTATTTATTGGTATCATTAAATGGGACTTACCAATTCTCTTATTCTGCCAGTAAAGTAATACTGCTATGTACAGGTCTAACTTTAAAAAAATGTTATGTTGCTGTGGGGCTATACTTGGGAAGAGACAAACCTTCTATAAGATATGTCTTTTAACATGTAAAACTCAACATGAAAAGGGCCCAGAGTATGAAACCAAACTGCCAATCCCTTACCTTCTTGATTTCTCGTTCTGCTCCATTTATGACCTTGAATTTAATATATGTAAACCATAAAAAGGAGGTAGCCCTGACATGTTAAGAAACACACTAATGTCTACTTATTTGGACAATTTTTTTCAACAAAATAACACATTCCTTACTCAACAGGCCATATTGCTTCTTTTTTTGACATCTTTGTATATCTTTGTATATTCTGTCCTGGTGAGTCCAAGAAAGAAAAACATTTTTCTCTGGACTTTTAATTCATTGAGCTGTGAATAGCTGTTGTTGTTGTTGTGTCTTTCAGCTTATCCCAGTTACGGGTCGCCACAGCAGAACTCCGGTCCGCTAATGTTTGGTAGTGGTTTTTTACATGCCGAGTTACCAGCCCTGACGCACAACCTTCAACGAAGGCACGCCCATTCACGCATGCCTCCACACAGAAGACGCTCTAGCTGAGAATCGAACGGGACAATGTCTTGCTGTGAGGCGACAATGCTACCGCAGCACCACTACTGCGGGTATAGCTGTGAATAGCTGTAGCAAGGTGAATTCTTTCCCCTTTTTTGGTCATATTACTATATTTCCTCTAGGTTGGATCTACATTACCAGAAAGCTGCTTTCTCAACCCTATACATATGCATAACTGTTGATTACAACATTAACTGGCAATATTTGTTCTTGTGTACTTGATAAGTCTTGCCAGTGAGATGTATATTATATAGTAATTCAAATCTATATTGCTTAATATTGATAGCATATATTATTTCTAGTTTAAAATGTTTATTAAAGTTAAGGATGGAATATTTAAGCTTAATGATGTATATCAACTGACAACACTACATTTTAATGTTCTTTTCCACAAAGCCTGTCATACATTTCATAAAAGTAATAAAAGTAGTAATAATAATTTAATATTTGCATTGTTAAATTTCATATTCTTTTATGCATTTTTTTCAGATGAAAATATTTGACAAAAATAAGGATGGACGACTGGAGCTTAATGATATGGCCAGGTGAGGATTCTCAGAGTTTACTACTCAGACAAGTAATCAACTTTGGCTCATCCTGATATTTCCTGACCTATATATCACCAATAGACAGGATCGTGTGTTAGACTGTGGAGTGGACATAAGAAAAAATAAATATGACTGCACTCTTGGAAATGATAAAGAAAGTCTTATTTTCCTAATTTCTATTTACATTATACACACACACACACACACACACACACACACACACACACATATATATACATATATATATAAATATATATATATATATACGCACACACATATATGTTTTTATGCGTGTGTGTGTGTGTGTGTGTGTGTGTGTGTGTGTGTGTGTGTGTGTGTGTGTGTTGGGGAGCCTGACCTTATCCCACTTTTGTGTGAAGTTGAAAATGGTATATAAGATTAACAGGGTGTGTGCGGAGTGCAGAGGGGCTTGCCCTCTGTAAAATAGATTATGTTTGTTTTTCTATACTTTTCAATCATTTTAGATTTGCTCTAAAGTGATTGCCCTTTTTCATTTGCTCTTTAAAGCATCTGTGTGTATATATACGTACACACACACACACATATATATATATATATTTATATATATATATATATATATATATATATGTATATATATGTGTGTATGTGTGTGTGTGTGTGTGTGTGTGTGTGAGACACGCCTGCACTGGCCCAGTGAGGGATGTGCACATTGGGAGGGTAACAGGTGCACACACAGTAAAGTACAATTTCCCTTAAGAGCTCACAGAGATCACAGTCAGTATGGGGCTGATTTCTTCCTCTCTTTCCAGATCCCCAGTAAGACTCCCCACTGGCACAGCTATAGGGTTAAGATCTGAGCTGAGTGGTCAAGCCAAAACCTCCAGCACCATCTCTGTCCAACAAGTGCTTCGTGTCCCTGCCCAAATAGCTGACACACACACACTTTGAGATTTGATTTATATACGAACATACATGCACTCCTGGGGAAGTCTGGCACAGGTTCCCTAGTGATGCCCCTTTCTGCCCAGACTATAAGGTAGAAATAACTGCAAACAACCACCCTTACTTATCAGCCCCTATAAGGCCCATACAAAGGATGACCAATTCCACTGAGTAATGTTACTATTATTCAAATGGTAAGTGTGACCAAAAAAAAAGAACTGCAAGGGTTAATCTCGACCAACACTATTTAAGCCAAATACAGTAAGCAATTTTGTTTAGTTAAGTAACTAAAGTTCTTCAGAAAAGTTTAAAAACATGATTTAGACTATTAAATAGTCTTCCACCAAATCACATGATGCACTGACAATCAACTGATCTAAAAAAGTCATATGATAAAACAGTATATCATGAAAAAAAAACAAAGAAACCATTTTTAAAAAACAAATCATATAAAACCAAAAGTAAACAATAAGCTGAAAATTAATAGGATGAAAATTAAGCTGCAAGATAACGGTATTAATACAAGGTCCGACGTTAATATTTAAATATATAAATTTTACACTATTGCATGCTGCTTATGTCTCCAAGCTCTTGTGCTTCAATATACAAGAGATGGAGCAAAAATCATTTAACCCAGGGTACATATAAGCATCCAGTCTAATTTGCCAATATAATTCAAGTTGTGCTAAGATTAAAGATTTAAGATTAAAGATTTTGCCCCCCCCCTTCATTTAATTGAACTTGATTTATAATTCTAAAAGAAAAGGAAGTGTGACCAAAACTTTTTAAGGCTATTTAATAGTGGCCTGTACAGTGTCAACAAATACATGTGCAAGTACGCTAAGAGCTTAAATATCTCTAGACAAACCAGCCCACAATTAAAAGGTTTAAATATATTTAATAAGAAATAATAAAAGCACAAGACAATACTCAATATCTCAACACAGTGACAACAGAATTCAGAATCACAGGAAATATTTTAAAACAACATTGCAGGACAGTCAAACATAAATATAGAAATCATCTAAACTAATGTTACTGTATTCCTATCTATTTCTAAGAGAGATACTATGATCTAAGTCTTACTTACAGAGCAATACACAGATGAGAAGTGTTGAATGGATGTTTACAGGTCCAATGACAAAATACAAAATGCACAGACTCACTTTCTGAGATAGTTCTTAAATTACTATCAAACATTTCTGCTGTATTATCTCAGATTACATAATTCTTTTTCACCTCTCTACCTTCCGTTCCCAGGCTAACAGAAACTTTTAACGTTAACACCTCTGTGTCAGAAATACTTATCTCTCAGAAGCTTGCCTGGAACTGGAAGTCATAAAGCAGTTAAATACTTTTATCTTTGAAACCTGTAATTATTTCTGTTTCCAGACAACAGGGAAACCCTCTATCGCTAGACATCCTGTCTCTTTGCTGTATTAACTAACTTTATAGCACATCATAAAATTCTTTACTTTTCAACTTATTTTCTTAGAGTTTTTCAAGTTAACTCTGCATGTTCCAACTTCTACCATAAAAACATACATATCCATAGGCATATAGTCCATATACATGTCTGCTCTTCTCCAGCAGGGTACACTGTGGTTACATTCTTGAAGCTCAGCACATAACATATAGTTTAACACACTTCTGTACTAGCAGTTTAATACGCACATAACATATAGTTCTCTGAAATTAAGTCAAATGAAATTTCAGTTATATGAAGTAGACCCATATATATATATATATATATATATATATATATATATATATATATATATATATATATATATATTTGTTACTCCAGCCTTCATTTAGGCCTCCTAATCTGTTACAGTTCAAGGGTTTACCATGGGTCTGAAGAAGTATGTGAACTGGGCATACGTGGCAGGGGTCACATTTTTGCATCTTTTGATGTAGTATCTTTGTACATGTGTATCTAGCAGGATATAGGCATCAGATTTGTAAGATGTTATCTCACCACGTTTTAAGATTTCAACAACAGCGTTATCAACTGGATTTGAATAGTTAGAAGTTGTTTTGGAAAACAGCTTCTTTGTGCTCCAGTACAACAAATTTCAGCAGTAGCCATGGGTTCAAGAGTGTCCCCAGTATTTCTGAACCTGTTAATGGCTTGATGGGAACAAGTGTGTTTGAAATCCAGCACCTTATTTGAGAAAGTAATTTTTTTATAGAAGATTCATTAATGACCTTATTCTTGTTTGTAAAGAAACTGAAGGGAAATTGTACAAACTCTGACATTACGAATTCCAATACTTCCTTTTTGTAATTTACCTTGAGTGGCCATGGAAAGACGATCTATTATTTGTATATTACAGTATCCTTGGAAGAAGGCATCAAGGAGTTTGTGAGTAAAATATTTTGAAAGGAAACATTTGTAAATCAATATTTGCACATTAAAGCGTATACCCCATCATGTAAAGAAAGGGGTGGTAAAAAAATAATTCATAAGGCTCAGCAGGCTCACCAGTGTAGAATCCACCTTTAAAGAGGAAATTGTTTTTCTAAAGATGTTTATTTGTCCAAAAAGGATATGACTTTAATTGGTTGACAAACATCATTGCAAAGGTGCACATGCTTAGGTTGAATAATGCAAGACCGATTTTGAGAAAGTATCAGTCTGAATGTAATTCAAATAAGGGAAATTCTTCCACTGTGACTAACAGTATATTGACAAAATATAGTAGAGCTTTCCCTCTTCCCATTTCTAATGACATGTACCTTATCAGGGCCATATTACAGGACAATTAGAAGATTATTTTGGGAAATGTGGAATTATGTAAGATTTTAGGTGCAAGCCCTTCTTTCACATACAAAAGAAGTCAGAATGTGAAATCTTTGTTGGAAGGTCAGCAAACGAGACCATCGAGTTTACAGAATTCTTTTGGCACTTACAAGTGCAGCAAATGGAAACTGTGTTGATTTGCAATAAACAGTTCAAATGTACATGTTAGGGCACTAGACATTCGTCTTTGGGCTGGAGTCAGGTATAACTGTAATTCACAGGGATGAGTTTATTTGGCTTCCTGTGATTATATAGGAAAAACTGTGAGGAAGTTGGCAAGAAGAATCTACTAACATTGTCTACCCATTAAGAAAAAGGACATTGGTAATGCCCTAGCTAAACATTCCCTTACATGTCCGTTTAAAAAAAAATCCATTTTGTTTTGTACTGGACTCAGTCAAGTTCAATGGTTTAGTTGGAAATTACAATCTCAAACTGTAATGCTGTGAGTCCAGCTGGTAGTTTAGATTAAGAGCAGACAAATTTCCAGGTCTTTATGACTTAGTCAACATTAATGTTCTTTTTACTGGCACAGAAGCTTTGAGGTGACTAACTGTTGCTTTAAGTAGATGAGTCGCAGATGAAGCATTGGTTTAAATGATGTTTCAACTAGGTGTATATACGTCATTTCACTATTAACATTGTAAAAGTGTAGTTTTTTTACTTGCACATGATTTTAGATGCTTTGTTTCTTTGAAGTCAACAGGGCATGATTCATATGTTTTGATTGGCTTTCAGTGATCATGTGGCCACACGGTTCAATTCTTAAATACTAAGTCTGAATGGGAATGATTTCCTCTGATAAAGTTCTAACATAAAATAAAAGAATGAAAGTGCTTAGTGAATTTACACCAGTGGTGGAGATTCTTTCTTTTACTGGCTTTGGTGAAATTGTTCTGTTGTTTAGTAAGGTTTAGAGTTAATTAACCCAGGGGTATATGTTGCTTCATTAAATTTAACAAAGTGTTAAAGTGGATAAATGACAAAGACGAGAGATTCATAATAAACTTGTATAAATATAAATATGATAAAATTTGCTGTATTGTAAAAAAGAGTAAAAGAGAAAAAGAGTATATAAATGATTACCAAGAAAAAAATATTTTTGTGGAAAATAAAAACTGATAATACAGAAAAAAGATGTAAGGATAAAAAATACTATGTTAAACCATGAGAAAATCTAACAGATGAAAAATTAAAGATATACAAATAAGAAGCAAATTGTGTAATCAGAAAGTGTAATGTCAAGATTTTTTTTTGGAGACTGGTAATAGATAAAGTGCCAGAAAAAGGAAATATGTCATAAAAAAGTGCTAGTATATGTTTACATTGTCAAGAAGAAACTAAAGAACATGTGTTATTGAAATGTAAAATAGTAAAAAAAAGTTATGGGGAAACTGTAAAGAAATGTTTTTGAAGATATAAAGGAAATAGATAAAATAAACATGGATGTGACTAAGTATGGATTTTATAAGAATGGAAGTAATGAATGTGCTAAAACAATAGATACAAAGTTATTTTATGTTGTATGGGTTATGTGGAATGGAAGTATAAATGAAATTATGTTTAATGGTAAATGGGTTTTAACAAAAAATATTAAGTACAATTAGATGGTGGTTATGGAAAAAGGAGTGAGGGTCTAATAGGTTCATAGGTGTGTACTAGGCTAATGGCCATGGAGCCTATATATGCCTAGCCCAAGAAGATTCCCTGGCATCATGCTGCCTAAAGTTAGTTCCCAGTGCCCCTGTCAAGCAAGGCCACTGAAGTGATCCCCGGGGTGAACTACCTATTTCTCACCCACTCGTCAAGATTTCTCTTAAACAGGGCCAGTGAAGTGCTCTGCTTGACGTGAATGTGAAGTTTCTTCTAGAGTATGGGAAGTCTCTGGGTTAGGAACCTGTCCCTCCAGCATGTTCTGTTTGTTGTGGTAATGAGGTTAAGGTCCCTGGAGTGTGTGTTTCGGAGGGACTGGGATTTCTTTAGGTGTAGCATATCTAGCAGCTCTGGGTCAGACATAGGTCAAGCAGAGATCACCTCTAAGTAGGCGATATAGCTGGAGTTTTTGAGTCTGTCCGTATAGCGCATGTGTCTAAGGTCTAAGATCCTCTTAGTGAGGTATTTTTGTGGCCTTTCCATTTGTTGTAGGTGTCTAGTGAGGTACATACCAAATGGGGTGTTGTATTCTATAATAGGTCTAATGAGGGATGAGCAGAGAGGGATTATGACCTCTTTCTTCCTGGATGAGAAACCTTTTGTAATGAGATGTGCCACATAGAAGGACTTTCTGACTACAGTGGCAATGTGGTTATCAAAGGAGAGGTTGCTGTCAATCTGTGTCCCCAGGTCTCTTGTCATACCTTCAGTGTTTAGTTGACTACCACCTATGTTGTAGTTCATGGGCACCGAATTTTTCCCAAAGGGAATGATAATGCACTTGCGTGAGGTCCAGAGTTTGGAGATTCCCTATGTCCTTATTTATAAGGTTCATGATGATAAACTCCATAGCCTTACATATCAGACTCATCAGGCTAATGGGGCAGTAGTTTCCAGGGTCTGTAGTCGCTCCCCCTTTGTGGAGTCGGATGACGGTAGCAGTGCGCTATTCGGTAGGAACAAAGCCTGAATTGAGGCTGTGATTGAACAGGGTACTCAAGTGTGGTGCCAGTTCACTTTGTAATTCATGTAGAACACAGCCAGGAATATTTTCAGGTCCCATGGAAGCTGTATTCTTGGCTTTGGACAGTGCGTTTTTTACCTGTGTAGCTGTGATAATAGGGACTTGGCATTCCTCAGGTATTGTGATAGGCCCTTTAGGGGGTGAAAAGGGTTAAAGTTCACACTGAACCTGTCAGCCAATATGTTGACAATATCAGTTGGTTCTGTATATGTATTGCCATTGTGCTGTAACTCAGAGCAGATCTAAGTATTGCCATGTAGATTCTTGACATAACTATAGAATGCCTTGTGGTTGTCTTTAGAATCTGCAGCAATTTTGGGGATGAAAATTTACTCTGACAGTAAAGGAAACTATGAATATGTGTAAATAGATTTGTATATATATTTATACAGTTGTAAATATTTGTAAATGTGTAAATATGTTGTAAATAAGAGTTTGTTTTGTGTATAAATAAAGGACTCCCTAAACTTTTCAATAAGTGCTGTGGAATCTTTTATATCCACCTGAGTTACCACCAACTCAAGCAGATGTAGCCTCAGTTTAACCTCTCATCTGAAGGACGGCACACTCAGGAGTGCAGCATCCCTCCTTATTCTGCACTGCAGTGTCAGTAATTGATCTATCTGGTGTGAGAATAGAACTTACAGCCTTCTGCACTAAAGTTGTGTGTGCTACCCATTGAGCCACTGACACTAGAACAGGGTCATGTAGACATTATTTTATTTAGTTTAGAATTTTGTGTCTAGAACATTCTGTTCAAAAATTGCTCAATGGATGGTGTAATTTCTAGTGGCTAACTGTACATCATGTTGAGGTCACTTGATAAACATTAAAGACTGAAAAAAAATAAATTTTTTGAGAGTGATACAGGAGGTGACATAGTGTTTCAGTGGTTAAAATCTCTGTCTCATAGTCCTAGGGTTCATTTCTGGCTTTCATTCACTATCGGCTTAGAGTTTGCATGTTCTCTTCATGTCTGCAAATTTCTTCTCCAGTTTCTGCCAAAAGTCATGTCAGTTGACTGCTTTAAATTGTTCATACGTAGTTAATTTAACCACAGTTACCCTTGTGGTTTAGATTATAGATGGAGAGGATCTGGGATAGACCAATTCATTTACTCAGATAACAAATGAAAATGTTAAAACATGGCCTTACTTAGGAATGGGGTCCTGTATTGCCATAGCATAAAAAAAAAATTAAAAACATTTGGAAGAATTAAACCAGAGAGCAGACACAAGAAACACTGAGTGCTAAAAGTGCTTTACTATAAACATAGATTTGCTCCTAACGACTGTAGTAACAAAACCAGAGAACCTATGGATGTGGTGACCTCTGGCTTAGGAGCACGGTCTATTCTTGCCACGAAACTTCAGTAAATGCCTCGAAGTTAGGAAAAGGAAAAAAAGCTGTATGAATGCTCTGAATCTAGATGATGATTGCTCTGAGTTTAGAAGATAATTTTGGAATACATCTCAATGCAATATACAACAAAGTGATTGCAAAAGAAAGAACATGTATATGTGCTGTGAGTACAAGAAAGATGGCAAGAGAAACTGCAATGGTATAAAAATATGCATAAATAAAATTCAAGGCCAGATATGGATAAAGAATAAAGTAGAACTGAAGAGAGAATTTCTGGGTTTTAACATAATGCAACTCGTGATGAAGGCTCTCCATCAGTTTGGACCTGATAGATACATAAAAGACTAAAAAGACATACATTTAAACCACAAGATAAGGGGTTGATAGTGTTAGCACAAGGGAGCAGCTATGTTCTCCTGTGATCTTCTGTGTTATAGAACCTGCAGAAAATGAGATGGTCAGAAAAAAAGATGGTTTTGTTGTGTGGAATTAATAAAAATGTCACAGTTTGTAATGGATTTATTTAAACTGCTGACTGCATTGCCCAAATGATCTAGACACAATATCACTGGAGATGCAGGGAGAAATGTTCCAAACAAATTGAAATATACATAATCCTAACTATAAGATGCAGCAGTGAGAAGATGAAAATAAGATGTTGAAAAGGGAAGCTCTAGAAGCAAGATAAATGTTACTGAAATGCAGAAATAATAGGCATACGTAAAGTTCAGCAATGTCAGTTATATAAATAATTAAAAAATAATTAAAAATATGGCAAACGGCAGAATGGAAAACCTAAACAGCAAGGCTGAATGAAATGTCTTAAGAAATGTTGAGGAAGTTGGGAAGAACAACATGAAAAACAAGGACTAAAATACGCTGAGAAAGGAGCAACTAAATATAAACAAGGAAGTGAGGGAGCGAAAATAATCTGGCTGAAAAAAGAGGAAGAAAGATGCAAGTGTGGGAAAATTAAAGCAACCTTTAAGGCAGAATCTCAAAAGATCTGGAATGTTGGGCAATGTCCCCAGATGAAGAGGTGCAGGGGAGCGGTCCCACTGCAAATATATTTCAAAATTACATTTTGTCTTGTCAGTATAGGCTTGATCAGATGGGTCAGCATGGAAGTCTGACTGATTTGTCTAGCTCTGCAGTTCAATACCGACCAGATAAGGTATTTAATACCTTGCTGAAGTCTAAACACTACCACTTAACTTTATTTAGGCTAGATCATGGGCATTCTGTTAGTGTGAAAATGACATTTTCAATACTATAACCAGCTCCCAGCCCATGCTCGGAGTCAGGCACAAAGATACTTGTATATATGTGGGTTTAACATCTCTCCATCATGGTGAGAAGAAGGAGAGCAGGAAAGATGGCCGCTGACGGTTAAGTCTTTATGAAAATGGTTTCTTTGCTTTTGGTGAGAACAGTGCCTTATCTGTTCTTTTGGCTGGTGAGTTTGGAAACAGTTACTAAAAGTGTTTCAACTTCTGTTTGCAGGACTGTAGGAAGTGGGCACAACTGCTGTGGGAATAAGAGGGATAGTAACGGTGAGATAAGGAAGCAAGGCAGGTCAGGAGTCATACTGAATGGGACAAGTGGACATTTGGAAGGGGGTTGTGAAATAGCGAACTAGTCCAGACTGACTTCTTGAAAGGCATTATAGAAGGATATATTCACAGCCTTTTGCCTTCTCTTCCCTGTCTTGCTGACCTAGATTCCTTCACTCTACAGCTAACAAATCATCTGCAATGAACTGTTTCATGTAAGGACTATTCTATATAATGTATATTCTATAATATCTTTCAGCCTTGTTAACATACCTGCACCTATAAAACCAATATAGCAGTAGAGGGAAAGAAAGAACAACATTTTCAAACATTTTAAATTGATATAACCTCCATACAGACTGTTCTTGACATTATATGTTTCATGTGTTGTGCTTTATTTTGTTGTGTCATTCTCATTTTATCGCATTCCTGAAAATAATAGTCTGCAGATTCCAATGCATTAATGTCTTAGCATTTAATATGAATAAAATAAATAATTGCATTGTATTCCCTCCAAACTGTTCTGTTGATTTGGCATAAGAGGATGAGATCCCTGGATTGAAGGTGCCTTGTATGCCAGACAGAGGTTACCTAATGGCAGTCTGTAGTATGACGAGTATAGTGACAGGGCTTTAAGTCATCCATGTAGGGACATGTTTAGGCCTTGTATCCTTTCAGTAAGGTATCTCTGCTGGCATTCCAGTTGTTGCATGTGTCTGCACAGATACCCACTAAAGGGAGCATTATATTCAATGACTGTCCAAATGAGGGCCGAGTAATGGGGAACAATGACATCCCTAGATCTAGAACAATCCCTTTGTTTATTTGCAGTGCAATATAGAAGGGCTTTCTTACAATAATGGACACATGTTGGTCAAAAGTTAGGTCACTGTCCACATGAGTTCCTAAATCTCCATCAGCTGGGTCAACTCTTAGGGACATATTCTCAATGTGGTACCTCCCTGGGGTAATGACTTCTCAAAGGATACATTTATGCATTTTCTGGCATTTAGTTTCAGTCCATAATTTTGGTACCAGTTAATTATTTGGGACAAGTCTTTCCACAGGATTGCTAAGTCATTTGGGGATTCAATGACTGCTCCTAGCTTGTAGTCATCTGCAAATTTAGTCATCCAGAGCATTTTAGTATCAACTTTTATTTCAGAAAAGTAGATGCCAAACATTAATGCCACAGATTTTCATTATATCTGGAAAAAACATTGCTGTACTAACTTAACAGTTAGTGCAATGGGTTAATGCTGGTGTTTCATCTGTCAAGGGGGTAGGGTTCGAAGCCCCCCCCTTTGTAATTTATTTTAGTTTTTGTTTTTCACTCATCTTATAAATTATTTACAACACATACCTGGTATGTAGGGGTGGTACAGAGGGCTAATGACCTCAGTGAGAAAGTACAGAGTTGGAATCTTTTTTAATGTCTTTAAGACATGCTACTTATAGGTACCCTCTTCTTTAGTGGTCCCTTGCTCCATGTTTCTTTTTGTTAATTCAGTGCTTTTAAAGCATACTATACAGAGTATCCCCAATGGCTAGGGGCCTTTCCTGACCCATGTTTTCAGAGTTATCAATGGTATTTAGTTGGTCCCCACCCCCAATTCTCATGGTGATTGAGTGGCATTAAGGCACAGACTCAGTGGCATTCTCCATGGTGCTTAGTATTCCTCTGCCAAATCCTGTGATGTTTAAGTGCTGTTAAGGCACAAAATCAATTGAGTTATGCCTGGTATCCTTATGGCACCATTTAAAGCATTATCCCTGGTGTCAAGTGTTCCCCTAATCCTAAGTGTCATTCAGGTGTGAGATGTAAAAGTTCTCCCTGATGGCTAGTGGTTACCCTGTCTTGCATCTTCAGAATTACCCTTCTGGTTAGTGGTCTCTCTCAACCCATTATTGTAAGCTTTGTTTATTAGTCTATGTGTGTGTGTGTGTGTGTGTGTGTGTGTGTGTGTGTGTGTGTGTGGTGGTATGACAACCACCCCAGCCTATCTATACACACACACACACACACACACACACACACACACACACACACACACACACACACACACACACACACATTCATCACACACACATTCACACATTCAGCACATGCACAGACATACACGCATAGCCCTTTCCACTCGACTGCACTCATGGACACACATTACACAGACACACACATACACACACCCACACCTAATCTGCCCCCCCCTAATTATCCCCACACTACGACCTCCCAGGCAGAAATACTCACATATACATTCACACATGCAGCCTCTCACAAACAATAACATTGTACTAAATTCCCAACACTTATGCCTTTGGTGATTGGTGAACATGGCCTTTTGGCCCTGTTTATTACTATGACTGGCCAGGAACAGGTGTGATAATTTACACAGCTGAGTGATTCTCTAAACCTTTATTTGTAGTAACTATAAAATATAATTCATGTTGCTGCTTCTAGCTGTTATTTTGACTATAAACTTGTCATACATGTCTGTGTCCTTGCCCTAGATCTTGGTTGTAAAATTGTTCTTAAACCAACCAATTTGTCCAGTTAATAAACACGCAAACAAGCAAATAAACATATGTCAGTAAATATGTATTGCCTACAATGCAGGGTAGGTGTTTTGTTGAAGAAGTACTATACTTGAGAACATTAATTACTGTTCAATGTTTATACCCTTAAGGATTTTGGCGCTTCAAGAAAATTTTCTTCTACAGTTCAAGATGGATGTAAGTTTTGTTTACTCTTTCTGTATTCCTTCATTTAGAATGTAAATAAATGTCTGAAAGTGGTTACTTGTAAATATCAATAAAACATGATTCTTTCATGTTTAAAATAAAAACGTTGCTAAATGTTTTGCAGTATCCTGTGTGAATAGGTGTACAGCACACTAATTGACATTTGCCATTATTGTTTTAGGCATGCAGCATAGAAGAACGGAAAAGAGACTTTGAAACGATATTTGCTCACTATGATGTTGTAAGTTCTCTTCTACTGACTTTCTTTTGTGATTTTTAAAAGAAAAAATCTTAGTATATTGACCAAACAGAGCACTAAACAGCAATTACTTTATATCAAAAACAAAGGTCTTATGATCACACACCCCATATGCAGAAAAGTGTTTTATTAACCAGATAAGCTTAGTAGGCATGATTGCCTGTTTTCAGGAGTGATGAGGAACACACTGTTTTTTTAAGTTACTTACTCATTGTCATGCAGGCAGCAAATGAGCACTGAATGAATCAAACACATTACTACAGGATGAAACTCATTAGCAATCAATGACCTTAAACCTCTGTGTTAAGCTCCCAGAGAGTGATGTATAACACAAACAATCTGTTCTCTGCCATTGCCTGATAACAAAACTGTAGTCTGCCTAGTTTTGTGTATATTGTTTTAAGAACAGAAGTGCTTCTTAGGGCATAATATTTGCTTCTCCGAAAATGAATTAAACAACAAAGTAAACAAGCAGTAGTTCAGAGGATGAAGTTGAAGGTGATAATAATCTGGTTGAAAATAGTAAAATATAAAAAAAATATTGAAGAGGGAAATGTACAAAACCACATATAGTGGATGGTGTTATTACTGGGATGGGTAGAGGTAAATAGGCCATCTCTTCTAGAAGGATGAAAGAGAAGACTGTGACTAATAAGCTTTATAAGACTGGTGGTTATATACACTTTGGCAACTGTGGCTAAATTACTGTTCCCTCTAGAAGTGAGACAACAGCTTTAACACATTGAAGGACAGGAGCCCACATTCTCATTTTAGAGTGGATAATTTGGAAATTTCCATAGTGGTAATTTTCAGATTTATGACCATTTTCATTTTCACAGCTCATTGTTTCAGATTATTTCAAATATTTTTACAGCACTGTGATCAAAAGAGAGAGTTCACTCTAGTTAAGTGAGGAAAGAGTAGTGAATTCCAACAAGATATTTAACTTCGTTTTTTATTTCACATCTTTTCACAAACTGAGTAGATGCTGTTCCAATAAAAATGCAGAAGTGTAAATGTTGCCATTATTTTAAAACCAAAACCATAGAACTGTTGAAGTACTTCTCCAGTTCTGATGTGATTCAGTTATCCTACTGGTGGACGAAGCCTGAACTATCGAATTTCGACTGCCCCAGCTTCAACTCACTGACAATCAGAGTTCCTCTATAGGAAATCACTGTCAGCATGTTGTGCCAGAACTGATTCCCCCCTTTTCAAGTAAGTGTAACCTCAGAGTTGGTATATAGAAGTTCAGGGGGTGCAGGGGGCATGCCTCCCTGCACAAAACCTTATAAAAGTATTTTTAGGCAAGATGGTTTAGGTGAATGCAGTTCAGGGATTGAAACCTCTATGCATTCACTTCCATCCACTCATAGTGGAACTGCTCTGGTTCACCTCAGAACAATTAACATAGTTTAGCAAGAAAATAAATGAGTCCATGAGAGTGTTTTCAGGTGCATAATTTCCAGTAGGAAGCAGATGTAAGTTTAGAAGGACATTGGGGAATTTGGTCCAGGAATGAGATAATCTCAAAAGAGTTCCGCAGCATTGTAAAAGAGATGATCATATGTATGTTTAGTGGCACACCACTTGTTTTTGCAGGTCTGTCCATAACTTATAAGGATTTTAGGTCTTGGATGCTACCATGAAGCATTGTTGCAAGGTTTGCTTACTAATCCAGAATTTTGAACTGTAATTTATTTTTGCACAGCTTAGACACTGTTGCTTAAGAAAATTCTTGGCCTGTATTCAAGCATCTATTGCACTGAAGGAGAAGAAACTTTGGAGATAAAAAGGATCAAATCTCACCTTTGTTGAAGAAGACATTCCGGGGCCACAGCTTTTCCCCTTTTTTCCCAGTGTAAAGATAGAACATTTTCTGGCTATGGGCATTTTTTTTTCTTGGAATAAAAGCTGTGAATATTGTAAAAATTATAAAAAGTACCATGGAACTGTTATAATAAGTTCCCAAACTATAGAAAAATGTCATCTCTCTGAGAGAGAGAGAGAGAGAGAGAGAGAGAGAGAGAGAGAGAAAGAGAGAGAGAGAGAGAGACAGAGAGAGAGAAAGAGAGAGAGAGACACAGAGAGAGAGAGAGACAGAGAGAGAGAGAGAGAGAGAGAAAGAAAGAGAGAGAGAAAGAAAGAGAGAGAGAGAGAGAGAGAGAGAGAGAGAGAGAAAGAGAGAGATGTAATCATTCTAACTTTTTACAGAGGAAAGTGTCATAAGAATCATGTGGATTTTCACTACATGAGAATATGTAACCTGAAAGTTGTCTGATAACTCTGTACGGACACATCTTTAATCAGTTTTCTTCCAAATTCATAATTAGGATGGGCACACCCAGAAAAAACAGTGGCAAAGTGAAAGAAAACAGATTATATAATGTTAAATCAATAAGTGTGTGCCCCACCGCCACACAACAGCTCTGGAAGCTTTTCATACTTTGGCCATGGCCCCGACTTTACATATGTACCTGGAAGAATTGAAGAATGTGCATAAGATGTAATGTCTTAGGCAATATGAAAGACTTTATTAATCATAATATCTGCTCCATGGAGTAATACTGAGATTTCAGTGACACTTGGGTCAGAGGAGAGTGATTTTGAATTATTTATTTAAACTTAAGTTAATTGTTCTGCCCATCATGGCCCTCAAATAGCAGATTGCTTCCTTGTCAT